>NC_064615.1:959912505-960215535 GCF_023898315.1 Schistocerca nitens
TGCGTACTGTTCGAGTGCTTGGGACCCGCACCATGTCAGATCATCTACATCTACATCTACTTGACAACTCTGGAATTCACATTTAAGTACTTGGCAGAGGGTTCATCGAACCACAATCATACTATCTCTCTGCCATTCCACTCCCGAACAGCGCGCGGGAAAAACGAACACCTAAACCTTTCTGTTCGAGCTCTGATTTCTCTTATTTTATTTTGATGATCGTTCCTACCTATGTAGGTTGGGCTCAACAAAATATTTTCGCATTCAAAGGACGACATCGAGGCAGTTCCGAGGCGGGTTGCTAGATTTGCTACGGATAGGTTCGAACAAAGCGCAAGTATTACGGAGATGCTTCGGTAGCTCACATGGGAATCACTGGAGGGAAGGCGACGTTCTTTTCCGAGGAGCACTACTGAGAAAATTTAAAGAACTGGCGCTTGAGGCCGTCTGCTGTACGGTTTTACTGCCGCCAACGTACATTTCGAATGAGGAACATGAAGATAAGACCAACGGCCTTGCCGCAGTGGTACATCTACATCTACATCTAAGGGCATCACAGACGACCTATTCTTGAGTACTGCTCGAGCGTTTGGGATCCCTATATGGTCGGATTGTGGGATGACATAGAAGCAATTCAGAGGCGAGCTGCTACATTTGTTACTGGTAGGTTTGATCATCACGCGAGTGTTACGGAAATGCTTCAGGAACTCGGGTGGGAGTCTCTAGAGGAAAGGAGGCGCTCTTTTCGTGAATCGCTACTGAGGAAATTTAGAGATCCAGCATTTGAGGCTGAATGCAGTACAATTTTACTGCCGCCAACTTACATTTCGCGGAAAGACCACAAAGATAAGATAAGAGAGATTAGGGATCGTACAGAGGCGTATATGCAGTCATTTTTCCCTCGTTCTGTTTGGGAGTGGAACAGGGAGAGAAGATGCTAGTTGTGGTACGAGGTACCCTCCGCCACGCACCGTATGGTGGATTGCGGAGTATGTACGTTCATGCACCCTGACTCATTTGTTTTGCTGCAGGCAGCTGTAATTTCAGAGATTTTTTTTCGTCGCGATTGTCTTAGCCCCGTGGTGCCTAGTATCCGAGAACAAGACAGCTAACGTGTGACCTGTTGTTTTGGGTTTTGGAGTCCTGTTTGGGCAACCTAGTTATCACGCACACAAATGTATTGCTGCCGACTGAGGTTAGTCCTAATCTTGTGGAACTGAGCTTTCAGTGACTGGCTCGTCAGCAAATTAATTAATTTAACCTTTGTGGTGTGTTGTTTTTTTGCTTTCAATGGTGAATTTCTTGTCATTCATTTGTGTATGTTTCCCCGTTTATGATAACTGTAATATAGCAAGGTCTTGAAGGGCTTGCGTATCGTGACTGTATTTTTGGCAACTGTTCAATTTGATTTCTTGTTTGTGGGTCTGGTTAAAACTTATGCCAAGTTTACTAATTTCCGCCTGTGGTCCGGAAGTTGGTTTGAAGATAACTGTTAACTGATCTTGCGTTGAACTAATGCCATTCTTAAATCGTTTCTTGGGTGCTATAAATTGCATTACTATAGACAAGGAGACAGGGCACATTCTGTGGTCGAGGGGTAGGCACGGTTGCTGCTTTGCGCGTGGCGTCTTGTCGCTCGCTATGATTTCCCGCGTTAGTACGGGCGGCGTGAGGTTTGTTTGCTCGTGGTTGTATGGCCGCTAGTCAGCTGTGCCTGCTCCCGCTTCAGGGTGTGCCGTGTTTCGTAAGGCGTACGCCGACTTTCAGTCACTGTTACTCCTGTGTTGCTGTCGGTCGCTTACCGAAACGTTAGTCTATTTTAGCACGGTGGCCACTGGGCCGTGACGATGTCGGTTGATGACCAGCGTTGGGGCGGTCGTCCGCTCTGAGTGGCTTCGGTCGCTTGGACTTGACAGTTACCTTCTGGTTAAACAGATCAGACGTGTTTATTTGCTGTAAATTCCTAAGTAGTTTGTGAGAAAAGTTGTAACTCAGCTTTTCATAATTTTACTTAATTTAAGCATTCTTGTAAAGCAGTCCTTTGTCTACGTTTTATTGATTGGTAATTCTTTATTGGGGTTATTCACTGGTTGAAGGTTGACATATGTTTGTAACCAAGTTTATGTCCTTGCTTAATTGAGATTTGTTAAGAGCCTTTATTGCTGGAAGATCATTAAAGCTTGGGTGCTTCTAATTGTGAATACTGTTGTCTGTCTATGTTGTGGGCTACCCTTCCACTTCCACCGCCAAGTTGTCCTATCTACCAGTACAGACAGCGCAATGCGTATCATGCATTTCTCCAAGTTCAGGAAATGACTAGTACTGGTGATGGGTACAGTCCGCTAAGCGCCAGCGGTGGCTTGTGAAGTATGTGTATAGATGCAGATATAGGGTTTCAATTGGTAACATCAAATCTTGAAAACGTTGAGTAATAATGTTATTAGTTAATCTAAGCCATGTAGACGAATGTATACTGCAAGTTCCTAACACTGAAGCATTTATCAGAACTTTGAACTTGACAGTTGAGTCACATCTAAAAGAGATCACAACACCAAATGAAAAGATCGAGCTGAATCAAAACGACGCGATTCGTGTTATAAAATGACTTGGTGCCACAGTCATTATATTAAAAACCCATGGAATCCCTACAATGTCTCGTATCTAATGATAAAAGTAAAAGGGACGCATTTTAATACACGTTTAAACATCACGTTGCCGGCCAGTGTGGCCGAGCGGTTCTAGGCGCTTCAGTCTGTAGCCGCGCGACCGCTACGATCGCGGGTTCGAATCCTGCCTCGGGCATGGATGTGTGTGATGTCCTTAGGTTAGTTAGGTTTAAGTAGTTCTAAGTTCCAGGGGACTGAGGACCTCATATGTTAAGTCCCAGTGCTCAGAGCCATTTGAACCATCTGAACCATCACGTTCACGCAGTGGTGGGGGAGGAGTACAGACAGAGAATACGGAAGACTATAGCCGTATCTGTGTCTCGTCGTCACTTCCACTTCGTAGCTAATGTCATGTGACTGTTTACGCATGGGCGAGCGTGTTTGAATAAACTTGAAGCCTTCCGCAAGTTTTTGCTTAGATCTCAAGTATTGAATAGTATGTGTCATAAAATTTCTCGTGTGGCGCGAATTTTTGCGTTGTTTGTAGCCGTTCTCTTTTGTGCAGCAACTGTACAATGAGTATTTATGTTGTACTTCCTTTCTGATTTGTTTATCCAGTATTTTGATCGCTCGCCCTTCAGCGCGCGTGTTAATAATAAGCAAGGTGTATTTTATGGCACTGTTATATGACTGTGTAGGT
Source organism: Schistocerca nitens (assembly GCF_023898315.1). NCBI lineage: Eukaryota > Metazoa > Arthropoda > Insecta > Orthoptera > Acrididae > Schistocerca > Schistocerca nitens. The sequence continues at coordinate 959,915,812 of NC_064615.1, forward strand.
GCTGCTCCCTCTGCATATTTGATTAGACCCTGATTTTTTCCCTGTGACGCACAGTATACGTGACTGGGTTTCCTAAGTTTTGATGTGTTGGCACTAGAGAGGCAGTTCTGACGGTAAAGCCGATAAGGGAAGCGTGGTTGAAGAAAAATCAAGACACGTTCATAGGATTTGTCGACTCGGAAAAAGTGGTCGATAATGTCAAATGATGCAAGATGATCGAAATCCTGAGATAAATACGGGTACGTTACAGGTAAAACGAGTAACATACAACATGTACAAGAACCAAGAAGGAACAGTAAGACTGGAGGACCAAGAACGAAGTGCTCAGCTTACAGAGGGTGTAACACATGGATGTAGGTTTTCACCCCTGTTGTTAAGTCTATAATTCGAAGAGGCAATGACACGAATAAAAGAAAGGTTCAAGAGCGGCATTAAAATCTGAGGTGAAAGGATATCAATGATAAGATTCGGCTATGATATTGCTATCTTCAATGAATGTGAAGAAGAATTACGGGATTTGTTGAATGAAATGGACAACCTAAAGAGTGCAGAATATGGACGGAGAGTAAATCGAACGAACACGAAAGTAATGACCAAGAGCAGAAATGAGAGCAGTGAGAAACTTAACATAAGAACTGTAAATCACGAAATATGCGAAGCTAAGGAATTCTGCTTCCTAGGCAGAAAAATATCCTACGATGTATGGAGTAAGGGGGACTTAAAAAGCAGTCTAGTTCTGATAAAACGGGCATTCCAGGCCAAGAGAAGTTTGCTTGCATCAAACACAGGCCTCAGTTTGAGAAACAAATTTTTTGAGAATGTACATTTGAACCAAACGCTCGTATGGTAAAGAAACATGGACTGTGTGAAAACCGGAAGAGAAAAAAATAGAAGCATTTGAGATGTGGTGCTCCAGAAAAATGTTGAAAATTAGGTGAACTGATAAGGTAAGGAATGAGGAGGCTCTTCCTAGAATAGTCGAGGAAAAGAATACATGGAAAACACTGACAAGAACGGTAGACAGGATGACAGGACATCTGTTAAGACATAATGGATTGGCTTTCATGCTACTAGAGAGAGCTATAGACGGCAAAAACCATATAGTATGATAGAGATTGGAATACATTCAGCAAATAATTAATGACGTAGGTTGCAATTGCTACTCTGAGAAGAAAAGGTTGCCACAGGACATGAATTCACAACAGGATGCTAGAAGCCAATCGGGAGACTTGTCATAAAAGGAAACTTTTACCTAACCTTAGTGTTAGGATTTCACACACGTTGCATGTTTAATGAGTTCAGTAGGGTCTCCACTTTATCAATAAATGTCGTTAAGCGTGAATTTAGTACGTTAAACGTTTCCCCGATGTGGATGCCAGCACGCATTCCCTCCCCATGTGATTGCTAACCTAAAAGAGGAAGTTCCTAGGAAGTTAAGTTCAGTCCCTGATCGCTAGATCTGAAGTCCTGTAGGTTAGTTCCCACTGCGTGGTTTCTTTTCTTTTTTTTGTGGTAAACAAAGGGTTAAAATCCAATTAATTTTTCTGGGACTTCAGGCAGCTTGGCACTCAGGGAAAGACAGAGATTTTATGCCATGTATTTCTTCAATAGGAAAATCACAGCTACGAAAGTCCCTTTTTGTAGGAAGATTGGTCGTCCCATAAAAGAATCAGTTACCAATATTTGGACGGTTTGCATAGTCAATAAACAGTGAGCATCTTCTAGTACTAAGAGTTTTTCGAAAGATATGCTTTTATACAACATAATAATATGTACTGGAGAAGTGGATGCACTAGAGACGTTTTTCGATACCTGTTTTAAAAACTCTGCTGCATTTTAAGAACAACAAACATATTTAACTGAAGCCACAATTACCCAACAATGCCGCAAAAAACTACCATACGTAATCGACACTTTAGTACCGAGTGACGTTGCGCAAGTTGTGAGGTATCTTATCTGCGGAGTGATATTCAGCGACTGCTCCGTTTGCTACAATAACAAATCGGCTGCAGATATCTCCCGCCATCACTGATTACTATCTTCCACGTAACCCACCAACTTGCAGAATATCATACTCCAGAAAACTGGAAAAGCTACTTCATGATCCAGCAAATCATTTATCTTCATAAACGTTATGGTTATCTACAAATGTTATGTTGCACAAGAGTGCAGAGCATTACGCTACGTTGCGCATGTGGAAGCACTCATTTTTATGGTCTACTGACAAACTTATTTTTCTACATTGTTACATGTTTTCGTTGCAATCCTTGTTGTAACTGGTTTGATGCAGCTCTCCACGCTAATCTATCCTGTGCAAGCTTTTCCACTTTTACATGACTACTACGACCTACATCCATTAGAACGTCATCACTGTACTCAAGGTTTGGTGCATCTGTACAATGTTTACCCTCCCACCGCAAGTTTCACATTTACATAATTACAACGAAGACCCATTACAACTTGCTTACCGTAGTCAAGCCTTGGTCAACCATTACACTTTTCAATCTCATTCTGCCTCTATCCACCCCCCTTTCCTCCCCCATAACATACTCACTTCATTAACAAACTGACTATTCCTTGATGCCTCAAGTTGTGTCCTATCAAATGAACCCTTTCTCCAGTCAAGCTGTGACATAAATTTCTTTTCTTCCCAGATCGATTCATTGCCTCTTCGTCTTCCTATCCAATCATTCTAATCTTAAGCACTCTTCTGCAGCACCACATTTCAAAATTTAGAATCCTCTCCTTGTCTGGACTTTTATTATCCACGTTTGGCTTCTGTACAAGGCTACACTGCAGAGAAATACCTTCATAAAAACTTTCCTAACGCTTTTATTTACATTTAATATTAAAAATTTATCTTTTTCTGAAATGCCTTACCTTGTTTTCAGCCAGCATTCTATATTCTTTATACTTAGGCCATCGTCACTTATTTTGGTGCCCAAATAACAAAAATCATCTGCCGCTTTTATTGTCTCATTTCTTAATCTAATTCCCTCACCATTGCCTGATTTAATTCAAATAAATTTCATTACTCTTTATTTTACTTATGTTGATGTTCGTGTTATCAGCTCTTTCCGCAGGATATCCATTTCGTTCAACATTTCTTCGAAGAATTTTGCCGTCGCTGACAGAATTACATTGTCATTGGGCAACTTCCAAGTTTTAATCTCTTCAAACCTGCATTGTAATTCCATTTAGGTAGATCAGAAATAACAGCCAAACTGTTGCAAAATACATGTTTATTAAACGTTGACCAAGGTTCCGACGGTTTGGAAACTATCTTCTTCAGAATATACTGTTCATAGAATCACATTATTTGTAGGCCATATGCTAGTCGTTGACTCTGTCTACTACATGTCATCCACTTCATCATCATTTAAAATACATTATATAAAAGTAGTATCCGTCTACTGTAAGGTATACTCTTGAAACTTTTTTAAAATATCACATATTTGACCCTGGATACAACATACAGCATACGACAGAAAAGATTTGTATAAAACTGACATTTAAATATAAAACGTGGCATCGGATCCTATAGAGTGACATGCGCCGACTCAAGTTTTATATTTAAATATCACTTTTATACAAATCTTTCATATGGCATACTACATGTCGTTGCATCCAGCGTCTAGTACATGATATCGTAATAATTTTTAAGCCTAAGCCCTAGAGAAGACGGGTACTACTTTTATATGTTGTACAAAATGTTCTGAAAAAGACGGTTTTAAAACCATCGAAACCGTGGTCAAGGTTTAATAAACCTGTATTTTGCAACTGGTTGACTGTTATTTCTAATCCACTGAAGCTCTTGGATGCACAGTTTGCTGAAGCGCAGCCATGTCCAAAATCTTGAAATTCCATTTCGATATTTCTCCTTGCTTTCAAGAACAATACGTATTACACATCACAACAGCTGTGATGACAAATCTTATATGCTTATTTCCAACATGTCATTAGAACATGGATGTACGATTGTGTATACTACTTCCAGGGAAGAAAAAAATCCCATTAAGTATAATTTATGCATTTTTTGACACATGTATGGAAGGAGTTCACCTACATTAGGGTATATTCATATCATGTTTTTCACGTCTTGATATATTTTACATCCATAAATGCGATATTCATAATCATGGCATGTGCTCAGCTATGTAATATATGTAGAGGAAATTGCAGTGTAGTAAGAGAGTTACACTCTGATTGCGGGAATCGATTGGAACATCAAAATCAAGCGTTAATAAAATCCGCATCATTGGGTTGTCGAAGAGTGCTCCCCTCTTTTTCAATAGTACACGTAAGTCTTACATCGGAGTGTCGTAATTCTTACTCACCAGTACTGATATTACTAGCATAATAAGGGGACTCAACCCTACCCATGAAAAGCCCCGTAATGGAACACTTTGTTACAGCACACAGAATTCTCCATCGGAGTGCCACAGGGTATAGCGCGATTCACCACTATAAATCAAGCGTATCCAGTCGTCCGTTTTCCATTAGCGTGGCTCTTTACACCACAAGTACCGCTTAGAACTGACCTCACTGATATCAACAAACAGAACTATTCCACCGCTGCAGCTTCTTTACTGACTGCAAGATGATCCCTGCCTACTTTATACTGGTAGATTCGCCTCTCGTGACGTCTAAAAGTCAGTTTCGCATTACATAGGAGAGTATCTGGAAATTTCTGATGTGATAGCGTGCCCTGCCAGCTTCTGATGTTATATCTGGTAGTCTGGTAGCTGACAACCAACATGGTTCAGAAGATGCATGAGGACGTACTTCCATTCTGCACGGGCTACATGTATTTCACTAAAGACACCCCACACACTCTCAGTCCAATGAATAGTGTGAATACGGTAGGGTTTCAATAATTAATGTCAGATCCTCCAAAAGATGAGAAATAGCGTCAGTAGTTAATCTAAGACGCGGAGGTGAAACTGTACTGATAGTTCCGAACACAGAAGAATCTATCAATATTTCGAACTTCTCCGTTCAATCATTGCCAAAAGAGATGACAGTACCAAATGGAATGATCGATCTGAATTAAAACGAAGCGACTGTTGCTATAAAATGACTTGGTGGCAACAGTCATTATAGCAAAAAACGCATGCAATACCTATAAAGTCTCGTACCTAACGATAAAAGTAGATGTACTGGGTATGTCTGTCAAAGGGAAGCATTTTAATACACGTTAACATCACGTTCATGCAGTGGTGGGAGGGGAGTACAGTCACAGAATACCGTAAACGGTAGCTGTATCTGTGTCTCGACGTCACTTCCACTTCATAGCTAATGTCATGTAACTGTTTCCCATATTGGCGACCGCCTGGCCCCGAGAGACAGAGAGAGGCGACGCCAGTCTGTCGATGCTTCTTGTATGGAACACGCATGCATGAGGGAGCGTGTTTGAATAAAGTGAGGCCCCCGCACACTTTTCTTTAGATTCTAAGTAATATATACACTGACGGAAAAAATTCCTGCACCAAGAAGAAGATGTGCGATATAAACGAAAGGTCGTAGGTGTGTTTCTACTCCTAGAAGATGACGTCTATTGAAATTTCGCATCAGTCGCGTAACAGTGGCGCTAGTGGCGCCAGTATTAGGATACAGAACATGTTTGCTTTAAATATGCCCTGTAAGATGTATGAACGTTAGTTACCTTTGACTTTGGACGTAGTGAGTTGATGTAAGCCAAGAATGTCTTTAAGGCGATGAAGACGCCATTATCAAAACCACACTAACGAGGTCATGTAATAGGGCTACAAGGATCTGGATGTCCCTTTCACGATATTACAGAAAGACTGGCAGGTTTGTAGCCACTGCACATGACTGCTGGTAGTAGTGGTCACGGGAAAGTTACGATCGCAACAAGACCGGGCTCCGGACAGCCACTTGGCACTGCCGAGGCGAGACCATCCTGCTCAGCATTTGTCAGTGGCGCATAGTACTGCATTTGCAGCAGCAATTTGAGTAGCAGTTGGCACCTCGGTGTCACATATCGGTTACTTCAGGGGCAGCTCCGAGGCAGACGCTCTGTTGCGTGCCTTCCACTGTCCCCAGACCATCGCCGTTTGCAGTTCATTTTAGGGTAGAGCTGAAGTCTGTTGTGTTTTCTGATGACAGCTGGTTCTGCCTTGCCGACAGTGATTGCCGTGTTTTGGTTAGGAGAGGCCAGGTGAGCGCCTGCAACCAACCTGTCTGCGGCCTAGGCACACTGGTCCTACAGCTGCAGCTATGATCTGGGATGTGGTTTCGTATGACTACAGGAGCACTCTAGTTGTTATCTCAAGCAATTTAACTGCAACTCTGTACGTCAATCTGGTAATTCGACCTGTTTTGCTGTATTCGTGAACTCCATTCCAGCGGATGTTTTCCAACAGGATAACGCTCGTTCACAGACCGCTGTTGTAACCCAACATGCTTCACAGAGTGTCGACATGTTTCCTTGGCCTCCCGATCACCAGATCTGTCTCCAGTCGAGCATGTATGTGACATCATCGAACGACAAATCCAGCGTCGTCCACAACCAGTATTAACTGCCCCTGTATCGACCGACTAAGTGCATCAGGCACGGGACTCCATGCCATAAACCGGAATCCGGTACCAGAACAACACAAGAGATGCATGTTTGCATCCTTGCATTCATCATTCAGCCACTTACGCCAGTTATCAATGTAGCAGCATTTCATATCTACAATGGTTAATCTTGCGCTTACATTAACGTGTGATCTTGTAAATTTAATCACTTATTACTCTACGTGAATTATTCCCTGGTACTGGGATTTTACCCTCTCAGTGTACCACAGAATTTCTCACGAGTCTGCGAATTTTTGGGTTTTTAGTAGTCCTGTTTTGTGTCGGAACTAAACAATGAGAAATTTTTGTTGAACTTCAGTTCCGATTAGTTTCGCCTGTATTTCGATCGCTCAGCCATCAAGGTGCATGTTGATAATACGTAAGGTGTATCTTCATGTCAGTGTGATGTGACAGTGAAAGTCTGCGCGGACTCTACTAACTTTGCACATTTGTCTACATCCTTATTATTCCCCTCGCGGCTCATATGAATACCTGCGTGACAGCGAATTTTGTCTAGTGTAGTTGGCTATTTCTTCTAAGTTTCGACGTTTTCAGTGCTTAACACACGCATTCCACCTACCACATATACGCTCTCGTTTGTTGTGTGCGTTTTTCTGAGGCATCATTCGTTCCATTGTACAGGAGTTGGACAAAAATATAAAAGCACCACCAGAAATGGATGCTCAAATACAAAGGTAGATGCTCTCTTGTTTCACAACGAACGGCAAGTGAACGGTGTCCTCAACACGTTATGTCAGTCGTGATGAGAACCGCGTTTTGTGTACTTTGAGTGCATTTTGTTGATGCTAAGTGAATTAGAACTTGAAGAAATTGTTATTCTCGTATGGTTGGTGCTTCTGTAACCAAAGATGAGGAAGTGTTTAGTGTTTCAAGGTGCACCAACACTGAAGATTTATACCGCATACAGGGAAAGCGGAAAATCATTCCCTAACTCACAACGCTGACGAAATTGAGTGTTGAGTATTCTTGACAGACGGTCGTTGAAGAGGATTGTGACAAAAAACAAGAGGACGACTCCAGCAAAAGTCGCTGCAGAAATAAATGTCCCACTCGCGAATCCTGGTTGGGTTGGATTGCGTTGTTTGGGGGAAGAGACCAAACTGTGAGTTCATCGGTCTCATCGGATTAGAGAAGGACGGGGAAGGAAGTCGGCCGTACCCTTTCAGAGGAACCATCCCGGCATTTGCCTGGAGCGATTTAGGGATATCACAGAAAACCTAAGTCAGGATGGCAGGTCGCGGTATTGAACCGTCGTCCTCCCGAATGCGATTCCAGTGTGCTAACCACTCCACCACCTCGCTCGGTACGAACCCTGTCAGCGACAAACACACACGAAGAGAGCTCCATAATCTGGAAATTGTAGGACGGTTAGGAATTCCAAACCAGTGATGCAAATGCCCGTAACAAGAAAACGTGGTGCCGAAGTTGTAAAACCGAGACTGTGGAGCGATGGAAGAAAGACATTTAATGGGATGAGTCTTGTTTCAATTTCTGGCCGAGTTCGTCTCAAGAGTGACACGGTGATGATCTGGGTAGTCATATCGTGGTTTTCCATGGGCCTCATTGTTACTCTGCAAGATCGCATTATTACCAAGGATTATATGACCTTTTTGGCTGATCCATCCCATGGTGTAATATTTCTAAGCCAATAATGATTGCTGTATTCGAAGACGACAGAGCTGCTGTTCACACAGCTCGCACTGTCCAGGAATGGTTTTGTGAGCACGAGCATGAACTGACACACCTTCCGTGGCCATCTACAATCACCGGATCTCAGTATTACTGAGCGTTTGTGGTCTAGTTTGTGGAGAAGATTGCTTGTGTGCCATCCACCTCCATCTTGATGTTACTATTTTGCAGGAAGAATGATGTAAGGTTCCCAGGAAAACCGTACAGGGTCTGTACTATCCATTACAAGCCGACTCGAAGATGTTTTGAATGCCAACGATTTTTCCATTCCATGTTAGGCTTGGTAATGTGCTGTCTGTGATGTCTCCATATTTTTGTCCACTCCCTGTACTTCGGAAATATGTAGCTGCCGCAAGTAAGCTATACAGTGAAAAAGTTTTCTAGTATAATTTTTTAACAAAATATTTCTGTTTAGTCTAGAATTTCTTGCTGCTCTCGCAGTGTAGACATTCACCTCCTAGTTACCACTATACATCCCTATAATAATAGCCTAGCGGTGTCTGCAGGATGATCGCCATGTCAGTTGCATGCATGTCAGCTGTTTAAATTCAGAAAGTCGCTAATTCGATGCTCAAAACCTGATTACCGCTGTTGCTGTCGTTGAAAACTATTCGTTGGTACTGGATTTATTACTATAAAAATGTTACTATTGCAACTAACGGCGCACGAGGAAAGAGGAAATATGCATTTAATACACACCGATGTGTCTGTATGGAAAAATAACACCTCATCTCTTCAAGGAAGCACATTTTTTACACAGGCGAGCATTGTGGATAGTTCTCATGGTCACTTGCTGTTTTCAGTGTACAACGTTATAGCTTCTCAAAGACTTTTGCTGTAATTACTACGTCTTTATTCTGACACAGTATCTGATGTATCGCACATAATGCGTTGCACTACCCAGAGATGTTGTTTTGGGAGATGACTGTAGACATATTTCTATTGAGTACTGGCTACGTGTATCGCACGAAATCAGCTCGACGCCTAACGTTTCACCAACCCATAATTAGTTCCTTATCATAGTTTCGCTTGTCTGGTGGTACTATCTTTAATTTATAGAGCATATATCTGAGAGCAGACTGTTCTTGAGACATTGGATGCTTTGGTGTTTTTATTTCTTTGTGATGTCAGTATGTATTTTTTTGTTTATTTGTTTAACCTGATTTGATTCGGGCTATCAGGCACTCTCTTACAACGGATCGAGGTTTCACACACACAGTATCTTTTTTGCATCATATCTAACAAAGAAATAACAATTTTAATATGACAAATAGTATTAAAATGTTTTGTGAGTCTATATTGACAATGTGAGTAAATAATACTGGCCATGAACTGAAAAAGTTGATATTAACAGTACTCCTACCATTACTGCTGCTTCTGCCGCCTTTATTAACGATAGTAATAATAATAATAATAACAATAATAAAGACCGTAAAAACACGAATGATACGGGGCAGAAATAAAAAGAATTTATAAATGTACAAAGTAGATGTTTTCTGATATAGCGAGTTCTGGGGAAAGGAAATTTAAGGAACTGTGCCAGGCAAGAATACTTGAAAATGAGGAAGATCTGGTTGGAAATAAGGCTGTAAAAGGGCAACATGGGTGTACAGGGGCAATGGTAACCATTATTGTTGCTTCATTAGATATTTAATTAACTATCTTCCGAAGCCTGAGATGTAATTCAGTATTCTAATATAATGCGGAAGGTTATTCCATGGTCGGGTTCCTGCTACTGAGAAGGACTTCCACAAAGTGGATGAGGGATGGAGTGAGACTGAAAGGATGTTTCTGCCATGTTCTCCAGACAAGAGGGCCAAAATCGAGAAGAGGTATGAGTGACAAAGTGATTAGACAATAGAGATGACAGAGGGTATGGAAAATTTTCGCACTTCTCTGCACGCAGCCAGGATAGCTGTGCATATGATGGTGAAGTATGAGCAAAGAGTCAAACAACACAGATATAACGAACACAGGCATTCGTAACCAGTTCCAGGCGCAGTGAGGTTTTCTGAGAAAGACCTTGCAGGACACCATTGCTCTAATCAATAATTGCAAGTACAAGTGTTTGTACAAGTTTTCTTTTTCAGGTCAAGAGGGATGAGCTCTTTATATTTATGTACGGCATGGAGGGTCGCTAATTCCGTCTTGCTCCTTGGAGTTACGCGCTCAGTCCAGTTTAGATTTTCATAATTATGTAGGAAATTTTATTGCCCTGCTTGTTCGTTTTCTCTAATGTGGACTGCATGTAGAGCAGCAGACGAGTCACTTACTGCTATGCGAGACTGAGCTGTTGAGTTCTATTCTCGTGCAACTTAACGGTCCCGTCGTAATGCCTCTCCGTGTGGGAGCATTCCTTGTATGATTAGGTACGTTCAGCGCTTTCAATTCCTGGCCTCGTGAGATTTACAGGCTGTTATCCGTCGTTTAGCGATGGTTGTACGGGAGAGACGAATGAGTGAACGCGTTTGAATATAGTGGATCCCTCCACACATTTATTTAGATTCTAATTGTTTTATGGCGTTGCAATGTATAGTAGTCTATTGTTTATTAAATCGGGGACCTAGAAGCGACGGAGAGGCTTCGTCCCGTCATAGCCCTCAGTGGTTCACAACCCCACAACAGGCTACAGCTGTCCACCCACACTGAACCCAGGGTTATTGTGCGGCTCGGCCCCCAATGGAACCCCTCTATCCCTGGGAATGTCTCACACCAGGCGAGTGTAACCCCAATGTTTGCGCCCGCATCTCGTGGTCGTGCGGTAGCGTTCTCGCTTCCCACGCCCTTGTTCCCGGGTTCGATTCCCGGCGGGGTCAGGGATTTTCTCTGCCTCGTGATGGCTGGGTGTTGTGTGATGTCCTTAGGTTAGTTAGGTTTAAGTAGTTCTACGTTCTAGGGGACTGATGATCATAGATGTTAAGTCCCATAGTGCTCAGAGCCATTTGAACCCAATGTTTGCGTGGTAGAGTTATTATGGTGTACGCGTACGTGGTGAAAGTGTTCGTGCAGCAATTGCCGACATAGTGTAACTGAGGCGGAATAAGGGGAACTAGCCCGCATTCACCGAGTTAGATGGAAAATTGCCTTAAAAACCATCCACAGGCTGGCCCGCTCACCGGACCTCGACACTAATGTCGGGCGAATTCGTGCCGGGGACCGGCACGCCTTCCCGCTCGTGAACCAGCGTGTTAGACCACACGGCTAGCCAGGCGGGTATGTATAGGAGTACTCGCATGGTTGCAAGTTACGGACAGCGGTTATTTTTTTTTATGTTTTCAGCGTCAAAGTACGAATTTCGTCTGCGTGCAGATTTTGAACCACTTGGTTCTTTGTATGTGGAGAAACTGTATAGGAAATAAGTCTTGATGAAAAAACCATATATTTGGCCTAAAATTTTGCTATCCCTTATTACGAGGGCTATCCACAAAGTACATTACGCTTTGGAATTAAAAATAAAGTATTGGAAATTTTTTTTATTATATACAGATGAAAGCCACACTTAAATACTACTTTTCTACATAGTTGCCATTTAAATTAAGTCACTTATCGTAGCTATGGACGAGCTTGGAAATTCCTTCGTCGTAAAATTCGACCGCCTGCGCCTTCAACCACGTGGTTACCTCTTCTTGAAGCTGTGCGTCGTCATCAAAACGCTGCATAGCCAACCACTTCTTCATTGCTGGGAATAAGTGGAAGTCGCTCGGTGCCAGCTCGGGACTGTACGGCGGATGAGGAAACAACTCCCACTTAAAAGATCCGAGAACTTCACGAGTGGCATTTGCCGTGTGGGCCCGGGCGTTGTCGCGAATCAGCAAGATCTTTGAGCCCAACTTTCCCCTGCGCTTGTTTTGTATTGCTCTTCTGAGGTTGTGCAGAGTTTGGTAATACCTTTGAGAGTTTATTGTAGTGCCTCTTTCCAGGAAATCCACAAAAATCACACCTTTTCTGTCCCAAAAGAGGTAACCACGTGGTCGAAGGCGCAGACGGCCGAATTTTACGACGAGGGAATTTCCAAGCTCGTCCATCGCTACGATAAGTGCCTTAATTTAAATGGCAACTATGTAGAAAAGTAGTATTTAAGTGTGGCTTTCATCTGTATATAAAAAAAAATTTCCAATACTTTATTTTTAATTCCAAAACGTAATGTACTTTGTGGATAGCCCTCGTATATCTCTTAAAAAAATAATGTAACTATTTATTTAGAGGAAACACTCTCCTAGATAAATTTGTTTGTTCTTTGATTTATCGTAATCTGTTACTGATTTTTAGTGAAGTTAGTTTTTACGTTTAGTTTTCAAAAAAATACAAAAGAGATATAATAAGCAAAATAATGAATTTCGTAGGTTGCCAATTACGTATTATATCTGGTTTTATCGAGCGCCAGGCTCCCTACAAATTACTTTAAATGCAATAGCGTAGTATTACTCAGCTCCAGTTCACTAATCTGAAATTATTACTATCACAGAAAATAGACAAGTTTTAATAAAATTGTTTCACTGGATTCCTTCAATTAATCTCAACGAATATTTTTACATAATTTCTTCCGCTCCGGCTATCAGACATTGTGCTGTGAAAAAATATTTTAAATGTACCGCGTAATGGCAGCTAATTGTTTCACTGGATTCCTTCAATTAATCTCACTGAATATTTTTACATAATTTCTTCCGCTCCGGCTATCAGACATTGTGCTGTGAAAAAATATTTTTAAATGTACCACGTAATGGCGGCTAATTGTTAACAGTCAGAGATCACTGTTACTCGCTCCACAGCAGCTAGAAACATGCTGAATAATTTTTATTAAATATTCTTTTCATAAGATAAATGTGGCGTAGGTTCTTGAAACAACACATGGAGATCACTTTATACTAATATATTCTTACCAGGAAACAGTTTACACCATTAAATATTTGCAATTACGTTACGACAGAAACAAATGCTAGCGCAGCACAACAGTTTGCGTACCTTATTCCAGCTAACACCAGAACGAACAGAACGAAACAGACTAGACAGAAGAATGAGCATTGCATTGTGTTCAAATGATTCAAATGGCTCTGAACACTATGGGACTCAACTTCTGAGGTCATAAGTCCCCTAGAACGTAGAACTACTTAAACCTAACTAACCTAAGGACATCACACACATCCATGCCCGAGGCAGGATTCGAACCTGCGACCGTTGTGGTCGCGCGGTTCCAGACTGTAGCGCCTAGAACCGCTCGGCCACCCCGGCCGGCTTGCATTGTTTTATACTCTTACAAAGATAATAATACTTCTTTCAATTATTTAGACATTATAATCCCATACAAAAAAATGTTTTTTCTGCATCTATCGATCTATATTGTATATTTTTACAGTTAGTGTTATTACCTTTCGCAGATAAATCGATGTTTGCAGTTCATTTTGAGTCACATATAGTCATTTTTATTTATGTTTCCCCTCGATAATGGTCAATATTGCAAAAGGGACACTACACCCTCTCGATGTAAACACGTTCGCTCCATAGAACCCATAATCTCCATAATCATGATTTAAATTTCCTAATTACAGCTATACGTTGTAGTTTTTGAGAATTAACGTGTCGACGCATGTGTGTGATGTGTCTATGAGCTAAAATGTTACCCATTTGAAGTATTGTGATTGTTGAAGACTATGTTTATGCGAAGTTGTCTCCCACTTATATTACAGCTTGTCAAGTAAATGGAGTGTTGCAGATTTACGCGCATTCGGGAGGACGACGGTTGAATCCCGCGTCCGGTCATCCTGATTTAGGTTTTCCGTGATTTCCCTAAATCGCTCCAGGCAAATGCCGGGATGGTTCCTTTGAAAGGGCACGCCCGACTTCCCTCTGCGTCCTTCCGGAATCCGATGAGACCGATGACCTCACTGTCTGGTCTCCTCCCCCAAACAGCCAGCAGACGTATGTCACCATCAAAATACATAGCCAATGCTCTCTGCTGCATACGTTCGCTTCCTTATTACCATTATGTCTGCAGTTGCTTCGATAACAGTAGTGAGGGCTGTTACCGCAGAGTCTGAGATCTTTCATTTCAGAAAATGTTTCGTAGCACAGATTTCCTAATTACAGCTATTCTTTGTAGTTGTTTGGCATTATATTGTGCAATGGAGTATCATAACAATTCAAACTGTTTGTGGATGGGGCTGAAGAACAGTTGTTTACCTTTCTGCTATAAGTGTGTGCTGTGATTGTGCGTAGCAAGCTCCAGTAAATTATTTATGGTGTAAAATGGGTTTGAAATCACTTCTTTTTTGGAATAAGATTTGGAGCAGCTAGTTTTTCGTTGTGAGCTGACAGTTAACACCATCAGTGACAGGCTGAGGCCGAGACATCTTATTGTATAATGGAATGACATTCTCGTGTCGTATCAGGTATTCATGTGTGAGAGGTACGATTCATATGTGTATGATTAAAGTATAGGTATGCAACTTCACGCCCACTTATATAATAGCTTACACTATATACAGCTGTGGTTGCAAAGGAAATGAAATTTTTAGTGATAATTATTTGTCACTTTGCATGTTACACATATCTGTAGCTTTACCATCGGTAGATTCACTATCGGTAGCTTCACTATCAGTAGCTGATTTCATCTCAGCACCGGATACCGGACGATGATATCTGTCTCACCTTCGGTAATACGTCGTTAACTCAGGTTTCCCTTCTCCTAATACACGTTTACTAAATTGTGTCAGTGCGGGCGACTTTTGGTGAACAGCTTTAACTTGTATGAACACGCTGACAATTAGCGTGTGTTTGACATGATTAGTGCTGAGACAAATGATGTTGTAACATAATGACAGCTTGGTCTGGGTGGCAGTAGTGTTTAAAGCGGCATTAATATTCGAATGTTATTTTCAACTGTGACTGCATGAGGTGCTGTAGGGTGTTTCAGAAAAGCGGGTCGGTTTGGAGAGAGCGAAAGAGGCCGATTGCAGGACGCCGTCACAACAACGAAGCAATTGCGTGTTACCATTTCACACTCTGCTCTTGTTTTGAAAATGATGTGTTGCAGGTGGCTAATATTGTTACATGACAGACAATGTGCGATATAAATCGTTCGCGGTATGTTCAAGCATCTGTATAGCAATGTATCTAATTCTGCGCGAATGGTGTATCTCAGTTCTACAACTGTGTAGACGTATAGCATGCAACTTGTATTGCAGGAACGCCCAATGGAAGCAATCACATACCGTTAAGTCCGGAGATTTGTAAGGCCACGAAATGCCCCCATTCCTTGAAACGATGTGATTACCAAACACTTTGAGCACTGCTGCCATTGAAAGTTAAGCACCATCTTACTGAAATCACTACTTCTACAGCGGCAATTTAAAATAGTTTTGTAATATTCTACGACTGGACATTCCTACTGCTGCCGTTATTTGTCTCAGAGAACGCTTTGGACTTTTGGTTACATTTTGCAACTCCGCTATTCGTTCTTGTGAGCTACAACTTCTGGGTGTTGCTGTCGAATTCAGCTTAAGTGCACTTTGTGTTGCTTCAAACTTTTTCAGTCATAACCTCAATGCATGTGCTCATGGTACAGGATCATTCCGTCCAAGGTTGAATGACGACAGTATTCCCGTCTAGCAGCAGCAACACAGTCACCGTTTTTGTAAGAGGCCTTGAGTCATATCAATTACAGGCCTACGCCAGCGCTCCATCTCAGCAAATGGGGTACCTACCTGAAACGTATGACAGACATTCAGTATTGCCAATAATACCATTCCAATTTTAGAGACTGATTAAAACGGTCCGCTTTTCTGTTGCATTCTGTATATTAAGTGTGATTCCGTATAACCTTGGACGTTTTCTGCGCGATATTCCTAGCATAACACTGATGTTTCCTTCATGTTATTGTAGTGCTCAGAATCGGTTTTGTTTTGCATTTTCTGTTGCCATAGTTATAATGATGTTCGTTTTTTCCTCGATTTGTTTAGCTTGTATTTTGACCGATCAACCATCAGCGTGCGCTTAAATATTACGTAAAGTACATATTTATGGAGCAATGATAAGAAATTCCGCGTGGCTGACAGCGATCTATGCAGAATCAGTGGTAGGATAATATTGAGACATCTTTCAATCCATTAGAATGATATGTATTTCCATTCAAATTGATAAAAAGTAGATTATTAACAAAATCAGTAACTTAGTTCTGGGCTCTTCTAAAGTTGCCATATAGAGACATGATAATATTTACTACGGTACCGGAACAACTGAATTGTGACCGCTGGACAGTTGCTTAGTACCTTATGACTACAGCATTGTTAGAGCAATGCCTGGATTTGAAAGTGTGTGTGCGTTGTTTGCAATGCCCAGATTCGAAAGTAAGTAATCTCTGTTGCAATAGTTTTAGAGAATACGTGAGTTGAAAATAAGTATATATTAATAAAATTAAACACGTTGGATCTCGAACCCAGAACAATCTGTCTAAAAATCTGTCCTACAGCCGCAACGCTGTCTGGCAATCTTATAAACACTTCCACGGCAGTAGGCTGTTGAGTGCGAGTATATCCTGTTGGCTGTTCGGTAATTAGCTTGTCCCTCAAAATTACACACGCGCCGGAGCAGTTGCAGGCTACTGCCATATGACCTGTGTCTCCTCGGTAACTGACATGTAACATTTCGTGTGCTGAAAATTACACAAATGCCTAAGGTCGAACGCAGAACCATCTGACTACAAAGGTTAAATCTCATGAAATTACACATGCCAAAGGTTGGATCCTGAGCCTTGAAACTCGGAAGCTTAGGTGCTTTTGTCAAATTATATAGAGGCTCGAGCTCTGTGCTTTTTTCATTAAGGCTGAGTGTAATTGCCAAAAAGTGAAAGTAGGTGAGTAATTAAAATATGGACATCTCAAGCTGTCTAACGACACGTAAGAGCCTGGGATAATTACCGGAAAGTGAAATTGGGGACTAAGATAATTGCCCCGGCGTGAAAGTGTTTCTAGGTAATCAGTGTGTGACCTAGTCTTGGACCAGAAATGGCCAACTCTCCCCACTAGCAACTGCAAGGAGACATCACCATTTTATTCTCATACCTTTTGATCATTATTTAATCACTGTATAACTGTCAAACAATATTGTAAATTGTTTGTACTAAGCATTCTATACTAGTTAGCTGGCATTTCTATCTCGTGACGAAAGTTGTCGGTTGTATGAATCATTACAAAATTATGAGGGGTATTCAAAAATTAAACGTCAACTGACTATTAAATAAAGGAAAGTAGATAAAATTTTGGTATACAAACAGCTGGACACCTGGCATGCCCAGCTACGTACCTATCCCAATCTTCTATTAGTCAGTCTCTAGCTTCCCCCTCCCTCTATACATATCTTGCAAACCTACTCTCTGTCCACCTCTTCCAGCCCCCACTCTCTGTCCAGCAATCCCTACGCCTTTCCAATCCCACCTACTCTTCCCCCTCACTCTGTCCGTCTGATTCTTCCCCATATGTCCATCTGCTCCTTCCTCCCCCACCCATCTTCTCCTTCCACAGGTGTCTACCTCATCCTCGCCCTTCCTCTTTTTGTCCATCTCTTTCTCCCCCTCTCTTTTCACATCCCCTGCTCCCCCTCCCTGTGTCCATCTCCTCCTTCCCCTTCGCTGTCTGTCCATCTCCCCCCTCCCCATCTTCTCTCTCGATGTTATCACCCCCACTTCAACAGTAGGATTGTGATTCTTCCCCCCCCCCCCCCACACACACACACATACTATTTCCTTTCACATCCCAACTAATATGTGTACGTGTTTGACTGAAGTCGTTCCATGGGCTTAGGATGAGCTTTGTACTCATGAATTTGCCAGCATATAAATATGTAAAATATAGTTCACAGTATTTGTATACATATTTCCCCTCCATCCGTATAGATTTTCGCCCCACAGTTTCATTTTCGATTGAAGACGTCATATCTCCTGAACTATGTGTCTGTCGTACAATGATATGGTGTTTTAGGTACATTCAGGCACATTTGGGGATACTAATTGAAAAAACGTGTTGCGAAAAGAGTTAATAGTAAAGAAGCAATAAATTATAACGGTTGTGCAAGAAGTGACAGTTTTTCACGCAAGTCATTGCTTACGACGTCATATTTATGAACGGCATCTCACACCACGATATGTTTTCGTAGGTACTTTCAGCAATATATGTGGATACTGTCCCCGAAATGTGTTGCGAATAGCTAGTAGTAAAGAAGTAATAGAGTAAAACGTCATGCATGATGCGGCAGTTTTCACACATCTCACTATTGGACGTTATATCTCCTGAACTACGTGTGGTACCATGATATAATTTTGCTGCTACATTCAGTGGTATATAGGAATACTGTCTGCAAAATGTGTTGCGAATGCAGTTAGTAGAAAGAAGTAATAAATGCTTCATGTGATAGTTTTACTGCAAGAACATCGAAAATTTAGTAAGCGATAAACTTTTTTCCTCTCCTCATTTTGTGGGGATTGTCAGCGATAAGAAGTTTCTTAAAGGTTTGAAATTATGTGTAAGTTTGTTCAAAGTCAGTAAGTGCTCTCAATTTGAAATAATGGATGAATGAAAAATGGATATTCTCGCGTCATGGGCTACACTTCTCATCCAACCCCACCCCAACCCCTTTGATAGGTAAGTAGTTCTTACCTCACGGTGATTCTTTCAAGACAATACGTGATATGAGCACCAAATTTGTTTGAAATCGGTCCAGCGCTTTTGGAATTGATGTAGAAAATACATACATGCATACGTAAGTACATCCGTTTTCGTAATATGTTTGGATGATTGCATTTTTATGTTACTTCTCCTTACAATCTCCACCAAAATTCAAAAAACTTCTTTACCCTTTCATCAAAGTATGGTGCCGCCAGTTATCTATAGCTCGGCATTGGTGATGAAGGCAAAATTATTTAGACAATATATCGGAAGGTGCGAAAAGTGGCAACTCAACCCAAAAAATGAAAAGTTGATGTCACCCACAGGAGTTGTGTTACACGATATATCATGCTCATGTAAAGTCTGTCAATTTAACTAAGTACCTAGAGACCATAATTATGAACAACTTAAATTTGAACTATTGCATAGAATGGGGAAACCAAGCCAAAGGCTACGTTTTATTGGCAGAATACTTAGAAGAGGAGGAGGAGCTGCTTAGTGTTTAACGTCCCTTCGACAACGAGGTCATTAGAGACGGCGCGCAAGCTCGGGTTAGGGAAGGATGAAGAAGGAAATCGGCCGTGCCCTTTCAAAGGAACCATCCCGGCATTTGCCTGAAGCGATTTAGGGAAATCATGGAATACTTAGAAGATGCAATAGGTCTACTAAAGAGACTGCTTACACTACTCTTGTCCTTCCTCTATGGTACTGCTGTGCTGTATGGGATCCTTGCCGGACAGAATTGACAGAGGTCATAGAGAAAGTTGAAAGAAGGGCACCTCATTCTGTATTATCGGAGAAATAGGGTAGAGTGTCACGAATATTATACAAGCGTTGGCTAGCAATCATTAAAACTAAAGCACTTTTAGTTGCTGTGAGATCTTTTCACGAAATTTCAATTACCAGCTTTCTCTCTCGAATGCGAAAATACTTTGTTGATACCCAACTACACAGGAAGAAATGATCACCGTAAGAAACTAAAAGAAATCAGAGCTCACATGGAAAGATTTAGGTGTTCGTATTTCCTCCACGCTGTTCGAGAGTAGAACGGCAGCGAAATAGTGTGAAAGTGGTTCGATGAACCCTCTACCATGCACCTAAGTGTGAGTTACAAAGCAGTTATGTCAATGTGGACGTAGATTTACTCTCATGAAATCAGCTGTCAAAACCCTCTCGTGATCGTAAAAAACGCTAACAATTATTCTGCCGATTGACAGCGTCTGCTTGATTCTTTTGAGGTTTATTGGGGACATAAGTGTGCATCCACTGCAGGGACTGTTCCTTAGTTTGAGTTCACGTGCTACATCCATGTCACGTCCCTAGTCACTATATAGTTCAGGATTTCCTCTTCAAGATAGCCCTGAAAGGAATGTCGGTGCCAAATTCAGTTTTATGAAGATTGGTTAGACATATTGGTATCCACTGTGCACATTGAAATCTGTGACACACATTCAGGAATTTCGGAAATTCTGGACCGACGTCTAACACGCACAATTCCGTCAACATGCTGCTCAAGTTCACGTTACATCTGAATGTCTTCCTCGACCACTTTCAACATCCATATCTGTGTCACAGGCCTTGAATCTTCTGCACCATTCCTTCACAACACCGTCACTCAGTCACTCATAATCCTGACAACATATACACGGCACAATCGACGATGATCTCGGCGACATGACTTCTTCCGCTTGTAGGAAGGGAAAAGCAGAAAGTACCTTGCATCTGGCGGGAGACACAGCAACATTGTCGACTTCAGCCACTTGCTGCTTGCTCCATGACGAACACACAAGAGACACCACTGATGCAACTTTGTCTTGAATATCTCCTTATCCAATCTTGCAAGCACGAAGAAGTTACAGTCCTTCGTTAATTTGTAATAGCCCATCGAAAGTTAATTTATGAATCTCACTCGTATACAACATTGACAACGGTCGCAACACATTAGCAATTGTGAATTTGTGCTACTATGAAAGATCGTAATATAGATCTTATTGGTGAAGTGTGAAAATAACCTAAGTAGCCAGGAAAATTTATGTCACATTACCCAACGTTTTTGCGAAGCTTAAAGCTAAAACCAAGGAAAAGAAGTATTTTTTATGGTGTTAAGAACTCCGGAAAAAAGCAAAGATTGTATGTTTGAGCTAATCGTCGCATTATTATGGAAATATCTACCTCGTAATACTGCCATGGATTCAAATCGTGATTTTTTGAAGTGGAACAATACCTCAGGCGCTAAGTATGGAGTACATCGCTGTTTGCACCATAGCAATGCGTAAATAAAAAATTAATAACAGCACGATAGGTCTCTGTGTCAATTGCCACAGTCTGTACATGTCAGCTCAGAAAAATTTTTCTCTGGAGAAAACCTGCATCAGAAGTATGAAAAATGTAATGCTATGTTCGTATTACCCTGATACAGCAACATTACAAAGCGCCGAATGAAGCCAGTACTTTGGCGGCTCGTTAACCAGACTTGACTATCTTCGATTGTCTTCACTGGGGAGAGCTGAAAGACATTGTTTTCAAGAACATATTGACTACACTAGGTCATAGATAAAAAAGTGGTTCAAATGGCTCTGAGCACTATGGGACTTAACTGCTGTGGTCATGAGTCCCCTAGAACTTTGAACTACTTAAACCTAACTAACCTAAGCACATCACACACATCCATGCCTGAGGCAGGATTCGAACCTGCCACCGTAGCGGTCGCGCGGTTCCAAACTGTAGCGCCTAGAACCGCTCGGCCACTTTGGCCGGCAGGTCATAGTTAACGAAATATTACACGTGCCCACACTGAAATTACTGATGTGCATCTACATACATATTCTGTAAGCCACTGTACGTTGTGTGGGGTATGGTATCTTGAACCACCTTTCCTTTCCTGTTCCTTTCCCAAATGGAACGAGGGAAAAACGACTATCTATACATGATATCACAGAATGCCGTTTTAAAATTTTGTGAGACGGTCGAGCATGAAGTTTTGAACGTTATGATATAAGGAACCTATAGCCGTAAATGTGAAATAAATTTTCTACAACACTGTGCACATTGCACGTATTCGGTAGGCTAAATGAAACCCCAAAATACTGTATTCTGACAAACTTGTATTGACAATAGAGTGCAACCAAATACTATTAACAGATTCTGTGGTTTAAGTTCTGTAGAGTAAATGGCCGATGTGACGAGCTTCGTGCAACGACGAACCAAGTTTTGTCTGATTCTCTGTAAGACTCCAAGCTGCCCTCCGATGGTATCAAATCCTGTAAAGATGTCCTCAGTAAGCTCAGGTACTGTCCCTAAAAAGGGATTTTACGTAACCCCAGAGGAAAACAGCAAGGGCGTCGCCTTCCAGTTGCTTTCTGTTCGAAGTTGTCTGTGAGATACGCCCTGGGTACATCGTTCTGAAATGATAAAGTAGTGCGCAGTTGCAAGGGAACATCCTCAGACAAGGCATTGTCCAGAAATTTCAAATACCATGCAACATTCAAATGATATGGTAAGGTAAGTGGTCCAAAAGGTGATCTCCAAGAATTTCAGCCCAAGTGTTCGCTGAGAATCTCATCAAACATCTTCTCACACAGGTAGTGCATGGATTTTCAACAGCCCAGTGGTGGATGTCGAAACTTTATTTCACATTCACAGCTATGGGTTCCTTGTATCGAAACGTTCAAATTTTCATCCTCTACAATCTCCCAAAATTTCAGAACGTCATTTTGTAACATCCTGTACGCCTCTGGACGAGTCCCAACTTCTCTTATCTTCGTGAAACTGGCGACAGTAGAATCGTTCAGCAGTCAACTTCAAGTGCCAGTTCTGCAAATTTTTTCAGCAGTGTTCCGCGATAAAGACGTCGCCCTCCCTAAAGGGATTCCCGTTTGAGTTTCCGAAGCATCTGCGTAACACTTTCGTGTTCATCTAAAATACCGGTAACAAATCTAGCAATGCTCCTCTGAATTGCTTCGATATCTTCCTTTAATACGACTCATTGAGAAACCCAAACACTTGAGCTGTATCGAAGAATGGGTCGTACCAGTGTTCTACATAGGTCTCTTTTGCAGAAGAGCTACACTTTCCTAGAATTCTCCCAATAAATCTAAGTCCACCATTCTCTTTGCCTACTGCCAGCACTAAGTGTTCGTTACATATCATATCGCTTTGCAACGTTCCGCCTCGATATTTAATAGACTTCAATGTGTCAAGCAGTACACCACTAGAACTATGTTCTAAGAGTACAGGGTTGCATTGTTCTTCGCACTCGTGTGCATTAACTTACATGTTTCAGTATAAACGATCCTATATGCTCCTACAGTCACTCAACGACAACACCTTTTCAGTACGCCAAAGATTCATCATCGAACTGCAGCAGATTGCTGATCACCTTGTACGTCAAATCGTTTAAGTATATAGAGACTAAGAGGGGCCTATCATACTCCTTTGGGTCACTCCTGACGATACCCTCGTTTCTGATTGTCTCTCACCGCCGAGGAGAACATGCTGAGTGCTATTGCTTAGGAAAACTTCGAGCTACTCACATACCTGGGGACATAACGCCGATGCTTGGATCTTCTAAAACAGCCAGCAGAAGAGCATTGTGTCAAATGCTTTCTAGAAACCCAGGAATATAGACTCTACCTGTTGCCCTTCATCAATGTTTTGTAGAATATCCTACGAGGAAAGGGCATGCTGAGGTTTTCAGAAGAGATACTTGCTAACATTGATATTCTAAACTAATCTAGTTCTTTTCGTTAACGTCAACTTGTCAATTTTTAAAAAATGCAACTTTCTAAAATAAATATACACACGCTAGAGATGATTAAGGTCCGTGCATAGTCTGCAATTGTAGGCCCTTGATTACTCTTCATTTCTTACATTTCAGAAGTGTTTGAGGTGCAAACTTTGTGATAGGGCCTACATAATAAGGAAAATAAATTAGCTAACCTTCCATTTACACAAGTAGTCCAAATATAACTTGTGAAAGCGATCCAATGCTATGAAGAACATTGGTGGTTTTTTATGTACATCATCACACCCGCTATCATAAAACAAACAGTGAGGACTGTCACGTAAAAATAACGACCAAATAATGTGTTAAGCACCTAGAGATGCGCATTTAGGGTTCGAATGGCATCGTGCTTGAAATAAATTTCAGGTATGTGATTGGAGGTTAGAGTTTTTTTTTTTATTTACATTTTACAAATGTAAATCGTTCACTGCTTCAACAACAACTGCTACAGATTACATTAACAACGTTATGGTACTATGTGCGTGGTGTGTGCGTGTTTTTGATGGAGTTATTTCATTTAATAGTTTTTGGTATACGCTAACTGTAATATATATGTAAATGTAAACCACTCTTGTAAATGTTCGGCATCTAGCGGTCGCGAAGCTCTTCATATGCTTTTCAGGCATAGCCTACTCAAAAATTTGAAGAAAAGTTTGCAATAAGAGTTAGAAAACAGTGTAAGTTTGTTTTGTACGTTACTACAGTTCCATTCGATCCATCCATGAGTTGAGAGGTCACTTCGTTATGCATTCTATCCAATTTAACAGTTCACAGGAGGCTTATAGAAATAGCCTTTTGTTTCCACATGGCAGCCGGCAGAGCGGCAGGCAGTCACGTACGTCGTAAGAGTGTGGTATTAAGGTTTGCCTCAGATTGTTGTAGTTGTATAATTCGTGAGTCCATGTGCTGAATATTGTTTTAAGGTTTGTGCAGAGGGAACACTTCTGTCTTTATTTCACGAATTAGATGAAAACTATTTTCAAATTGGACTTAAGAAACAATGTTTGCTTATAAAGGTAAGCGATCCACACTACACTAAGACACTAAAAAATTTATGAAAAACAGAAAATTTCATTTTCCTTGGAATAAAATGTGTCTTTTTTCAAATAAAATTCAGTCATCAGTTGCAAATAAATTTTATTATGCTTTACTGGTTTCGACAAATTAGTCATTTTCTGAAGCCTACGTAATTAGGAATATTACAAATCTTTAGACTTCACTATACATTAATGTTATGCGTAAAAAGGATATTTGAGAAACTTACTTAGTATTGGTTTAGCAGATGTCAATATCTTCTTTATAGAAGAATGCCATGTATGTCCAGAAGTGGACACATTGTAGGTGATTATTTTAAGCATTGATTGATAATTTTCAGTAACTGAATCACATCTATGTATCTGTGCTAGCAGCAAAGAAAATATATAAAAGCATATGTAAATATATAACCGCATATATAAAGAAGTTATATATAATATATTTGAAAAATACATAACACATAGTTCTAATATACTATATAAAAGGAAAGGGCTCATTTTCGCATTTTATAATAGATGATAAGCAATCAATATATTGTCTGTTTTTTATGTAAGTTGATCATTCAATAAATACATTTGACTTTAGGTGAGAATGTTTATATATTTCAAACTCTTCTAAAAAGTTTATTTTGTAGCCTTGTTAACAACATGTAATGGTTGGAAACATTTTACGTTTGGACTACTGAAATATTTTTTAAAGATCGTGTGCGCGTGCGAAAGTTCTTAGTTTTCTTCTCTACGTACTTAACATTTAGTGATGCCGACAGCAAACAAGCACGGATGGAGGAGGAAGTGTGTGTTTCTGTTTTGAAATGTTCTGCAGAAGTTGATTTATATGAAGTCTTACCAGCTTTGTTGAGCAAGTGTTCACGAAAGTGGGGTCTTAAATGCTCTTCCTCTAATCTACATAAAACCTCGAACATACATTACATTATATTTTATGTACTCCAGGTTTGTTAAACCTGTGAGAGGTTTCTCATTATGTATAAAGAGCAGCTTGGTGGCAATATTGGTTGTAAAGGGAACAGTAGTGTCATTTTTTAAATAAATTTGCTATATGATATGAAATGTCACCTACAAATGGAATTGTAGTCCATTTATTAACAGTAATGCCGTTTTTATCAAGTGTAAAGGAATTTATATTCATATCGCTTTTATTATTATAAAGTTATTGTACAAGGTTTGCTTGATATCCATTTTTGAACGCTATGTACTTTAAGTTATTAAGCTCTGTAGCAATAACATTCCATTAATTTTTAGCAAGCCCTCAAAGAAAACACAACTCTTGGAAAATAAAGGAGTCAGATTGCCTCAAACATACACTAAACGCTGGAATTTCAAATCACGAGCTGTTCAAGCCAATATATCTTAAATACCATGAGACGTTTTCCTAAAAACAGGTGATGATGATTGGAATGAAAAGCTGTTATACAGTGATTCTAGCTTACTTAGCGTTCTTAATAAAACTCAATTCCTTTCCTGCCTCAACTTTACAAAGAAATATTTGTATGTGTTGACCATCTATTTGCACTCTGCTCTACCACAAAATTGCATGTGTCTTA
Source organism: Schistocerca nitens (assembly GCF_023898315.1). Lineage (NCBI taxonomy): Eukaryota > Metazoa > Arthropoda > Insecta > Orthoptera > Acrididae > Schistocerca > Schistocerca nitens. The sequence continues at coordinate 959,942,138 of NC_064615.1, forward strand.
CTATGTGTAATGCTGAAATCAAGAAGGCCATCAGTTAAGGATATTCGATCAGGAAAAACTGTTACCTTATATACTGAAACTTGTAACAAGAAATTTCACAGTGAAATAAGTGTTTGTGAAATTGACTTCCAGTCTCTTAAGATGTTATGAGCTCTTAGGTAACATTACAGTGCAAAGGGAGAGCATTTTGGAGATCTTCAGCTCTTTCAGTTTGTAGAGTTGCGCGGTAAGGATCGGCTTCGAAATTGTAGATGATGTTTCCCAACAGTGAAACTGAAGAGCTCTCACAACTTTCCAGTTCGTCATCAAAGAATGACTGGAAAATAAAAATTTTCCCATTTCATCGTGGCACTGGTGTACCCAGGGTAACATGCTGTAAACGTGGTAAATTTTTGCGCCACGTATTTCTACTTTCTCGGTGTTATTCTTGCAATTTCTCTCTTTTCACTAGGTCCACTTCATGGTTTAGACGTTTCATAACGGAAGGATTATTGGTATTTATCTTCATTAGACGTAGTTTTATGACTGATGGGTCACGTATCCAGCTACTTTTACGTAAGTTTTTATTACTTGTAGTTCATGTTGTCTGCGTAGCCGTGCAAGGTAGGATTATGCCCTTTCCTTCCATCTGTATCCATCTAATTGATTTCGTACTTTTTGTAGACAATCTGATGATGCCGCAAAAGGGTGAAACACGTCATTGACATTAAAAAATAATTTTGCAACCGAGACATTTTTCTGGAAAACCGGAAAATAAGTTCAGAACATTTACATTGACAAACATAAAATTTATCTCCTGCAGACCTTCACAAATCCATAACGGACAATGATATTCAAAATTTTGTAACAAATAGCCCGTCTTATCATACCGATGTTTACATTTCCTGTCACTACAGCTTCTTCTGAAAGAAATATGAGCGCCCTTTTAAGAATTAAAAATTGTCTTCGCAAATCAGTGACAAATGACAGGCTAAGCTCTCTCTGCACAACTCCTACATTTAAAATCCTGGTTAAACAACTTACAAGTGATCGGAAATATAAAGATGACTTGATTGATAACGATGCTACCAAGAAAAATTGACGGATGGATCTCCTGTAGAAAAAGATACAAGTAATCCATTAGTTTCGCCTCTGGCATCTGTTAATTCCTTTACGAAGAAATTGTTTCCGAGTTCAGTCAAACCGACACATCACCGTCATGATTAGTGTAACATGCAAATAAGTAAGCACCATTCTTATGAGGATGTAACTGCGAGTGGATTGCTGTCTTGATGTCATCCAGATGTCCACGCCACTCCACTAAGGGAATAATATTATGCACCCGAGTGTGTTCAGCCTGCTTGCAGATTTGAAGATTCCAAATTCGTTCGTCTATAGCGTCTGGAGGCTGAAGTTTTGTCGAGTGAACAGGTCCATGCCCATTCAGGGCACTTTAGAAAAAGGATCTGCATCTTCATCCACTGTACACCAAATATGCACTATCAGTTGCACTGAATTCTATAAGAATACGATTCGTCTCAAGTGCACACCTTTTCCTAGTCATCATTTCTCCGAATGAAATGTTCATTACACTAGGACAGTGCGACTTGCGGATGATATGCTGCTTGTCTACAAGATAGCCCATGTATTTTAGTTAGCGTGTGATCCATGTTTTGGAGCTAAATGTTGTGGGGCTGACCGCCGATTTATTGGGCAGTCAGCTGCCTTAAAATATAAAGGGATCGGTTGACTGTGAGACGTCCTGTGGCATCAAGGAATCGTCTGCTTGGTGGAGGGGGGGGGGGGGAGTTTGGGAGTAAAAATTGTAAAGGGAAAGCAAAGGATGAATAGAGTAAGCAGGCTCAGATGGCTGTAGGTTGCAGCATTTATTTGGAGATCACGAGGACAGATATGCGGAGGGAGCTGTATTAAACGAGTCTTCGGACTGAAGACCACAGTAACAACAGCAACAACAACAAAAATGTTCAAATGTGTGTGAAATCCTATGGGACTTAACTGCTAAGGTCATCAGTCCCTAAGCTTACACACTACTTAACGTAAATTATCCTAAAGACAGACACACACACTCGAACCTCCGCCGGGACCAGCCGCACAGTCCATGACTGCAGGCAGCAACAACAACAATACCCGAACTGATGAAAATATATTTTTATTGTATTCTTTATAGTTGTCAATGGCTCGGTTCATTTACGGAATGTCCTGAGTGACTTGACGATCTGCGTGATTTGTCACGCATCAGACACCAATAAAACTCTTAGTATATATACGAGTATGCATGCAGCTCGTTGGAATGAAATTACCATGAAATTACAACCCTTAGCTGCTTACAGACGTTGACATATGTCAATGGGGAGAGATGAAAACGTGTGCCCCGACCGGGACTCGAACCCGGGATCTCCTGCTTACATAGCAGACGTTCTACTCGTCCTTTTTTTTAAATCTCTTTTTGATCTATATTGTTCGTTGAATTTGTTCGTGGCGGACGTCCGTTGACACCCGTTCAGGTTGTTCGTTGATCCGTTCACTCAGTCTTTTTTTTTTTTTTTTCAGGTAAACCCTCTGACCGAACACGCTGAACCACCCTGCCGGCAGCCATTTGAACCACCGAGGACACAGAGGATAGTGCGACTGCAGGGATTTATCTGTGGCACGCCTCCCGCGAGACTAACATTCTCAACGCATTGTCCCGCACTACATTCGTACATGTCTGAAAGAACAGATACCAATATTCGTATATATACATCAGACAGTGCCCGAACTCCTACAGGAATCGGCAACGCGCCTCGAGTAATGAGTATAATGGGCGGGGGCACTACGAATGATGTAGTACGGGACAATACATTGAGAATGCGCGTCTCGCGGGACGCGTTCCAGAGATAAATCCGTGCAGTCGCACTATCCTCTGCGTCCTCGGTGGCTCAGATGGATTGAGCGTCTGCCATGTAAGCAGGAGATCCCGGGTTCGAGTTCCGGTCAGAGCACACATTTTCATCTGTCCCCGTTGACATATGTCAACGTCTGTAAGCAGCTAAGGGTTGTAATTTCATGGTAATTTCAAAACTCTTAGTTTCCCACATGGCACCACTTGCTACGTATTGTCTAAATCCGTTGTGGACAGGATGTGAAACGCGCGTATTAAAAACTGTTAAGTGACACATCAGTGACAACTTAATACACGTAGCCATCGCCTTGACAGAAATCGACAACCACGTTTAAACAATCACAAACGGTATAGAACCGAACAAGAGAGGAAATTGAGGGGCCTCCTTGCAGAGGGAAACATTAATTTTGGGGTGTTTTAGTGGCGTATGATAATGCAGTTTTTGTGATAGTAATCTAAGAAAAGGAATTTACCTCGACTATCGACGTGGCACTCGTACATTCGACCGACCACTGCGATCTAAAAGAGTTCTTGGCTGCATTTTTACTCATACGGTGGGGCTCTCTCTGTAAAAGCCAGTAGGGCTCTCTCTGTAAGAGCCAGGAATCCTTTCACGGTTTTAACTCGCCACACATCAAATCTGCAATCAATAGTTCACTAATGGTTGGAAACATTTTACATTTGAACTACTGAAATATTTGTTAAAGATCGTGTGCGCGTGCGAAAGTTCTTACTTTTCTTCTCTATGTACATTATTTATTTAGCGTATGGCTCATAACATCACAGTAAAAATTACAGAAACAACATGATTTTAAAAAAATCACATATCTATAAACAGAACAATAAATAACAGTTTGTGTATAAGGACACCACCAATTGTAAATTTACACTCACAGAAGATCAATCACAAACAAACGTCCAGCTTAGATAATATGTAGTCGGTTGCCTCTTGGGTCGCCATTATGAAATCCTGCACGATGTGTTTGACCGTCTGTCTCTCAGCGCCACAGTCGCAAGCGGCCGAAGGAAGTTTACCCCATTTGTGTAAGGAGTCGGCGCATCTCCCACAGTTGGTTCTGATGCGATTAAGAGTTGACCAAACTTTGCGAGGGCAATAAAATCCTTTTGGTTTACTAAAGATGCATGGCATACTGTGGCAGTTTACTGCTGTTCTGCTCTCCCATTCCTCTTTCCATCGGTCATTTATTTTAAAATTGGTTTGGTGCAGCGCCTGTGCGGTCTTTAGTGGAGCATGCCTAGACCGGTGTCGGTTTCCTTGGATGTCATGAGTATCTTCATGTATTTGTAATTGAGAGTTGGTCATGATTTTTTGAAATTCTCTAACCAGAGCGTGTTCTCGGCGCAGGTTAGGAGGGGCTATGTTACTGAGAACGGGCAGCCACACTGTAGGAGTGTACATGACATTAAGTGATGCCGACAACGAACAACTGTAGAACGCATCGTGAGACAGAGAAATATTGTAACTGCCGTTTCCCGGTCCATTCACATTGTCACCACCTGTCAAAACCTGAATAACTACTTTTTGCAGCAGGGACGCGCAGGAAGACAGTCAGAGAGGTTCTGGAAGATACCGTCAGGGATGTAGGGCCATGCCGACTCCAGTGCTATGACCCGCTGCGATAGGTTTCTCGGTCGAGGATCCAAGGCGCGAACAGCCCGATCGAGATGGTCCCACAGCTTCTGAAATGGTTTAAAATACGAGGAGTTTGGCGACCATGGCAGTACGGTAAATCCATCCCGGTGCTTTTCGAACCATTCACGTTAAATGCAAGCTGTGTGAAAAGCTGCATTGTCCTGCTGGTAGGTGCCATAGTGCCTAGCAAAAAACAAACTGCATCTAGCTATTGACAAGCCCAAAGAATTGATGCAAACTTGTGTTGATCCACTGTGCCATACAGAATGACGATATCACCCAGGGAAAGCCACAAAAACATTCTGCAGACAATAATGCTCCCTCTTCCGGCCTGGACCATTCCAGAGATTGTCGCAGTTCCGTACATGCCAACGGTCATCTGTCTGAAGGTGCATAAACAGTCATATTTCTGTCGCTACTCAGTGGACGCCCAGTTTCGGTACTGGTATGCAAATTCCAGCCTTCATCGCCTATGAGCAGCAGTCAGCATGGGTGCATGAGTCAGGCGCCAGCAGCAACGTTTGCTGAACGGTCGTTGAGGAGACACTGTTGGTAGGCGTTTTGTTCGCCTGGACGGTCAGTTGCTTAACAGCTGCACGTATTTTCGCCCGTACACATCTCAGCAGGCGTCGTTCACCCCTGCCATCTACGGCCCGTGGCGCAACACAATTGCCTCAGCGCCGGCCTTGGATAGCGCCATTTTCCTTGAACGATATACTTTAACTATGGCGTCACACGAACGGTATACAGACTTACCCGTTTCATAATTGCTTTCACCCTTGGCTGAAAGGCCAACTCTCATGCTCTTCTTGACACGAGATAAATCACTCCGTTTCTTCATTAACGACAACGACTGCACTGTTTTTTCGCATTCCCCCGACACGCTTCGTATAACCTCCACTGCTAGGGTTGCCACCTACCGTCTGTGGGTGATTATTGCACGTTGAAGCCGAACATAGGCGGTGATAACATTAATGTGACTGTACCGTGTGACTGTGACTGTGTTTTAATCGGTGTTAAACGTTTACACAAACCATTGTAACTTCCCTATTCAAGTAACGTAATAACATTATTGCAGTCACCCAGAATGAACAAATGAATATTCTCAGACGTCACAGTCATTCCTCTGCTTTCTTCCTGTTTTAAAATACTGTCGGGGACTGTGTGCTTTGTAGTTGCACTCTACAATGCAAGTTAACACGTCGGAGTGGGATACGAGCGTGAAGTTGTGCAATAACTCGCGGCGTGTCTCTGAGAGGTGCCAGCCGGTTTCAGTCCGATAAGCAGTGACTTTCTGTTTTTCGAACAACGGCGTTCATCCCTGTGATAATAAGTGCGTTGTAAGCCGTGGACGATAAGCTGGACTCGAGTGATAAGAGTCTGTCACCGGTGTCGACGAGTAACACTATCGATGTAACTTAGATTCACGTAATATTTTCCATGTAGCCGCATGAAGGTCGCCCAGATGAACTGCGGTGTCCCTAGTTAACAAAATGTAGGTGGCCTACTCATATTTCTTATTTCTTTTCATACTTCCATACAAAATACGAAGGTAATAAAATTTTATTTCAGTAATTTAAGCAGCAACAGAGGCCATGTTCTTTGATTTTTGGACTTGTATCTAACTAAATAATCACCATTGCTAAAGACATTGCAGCTACCCGTGACAGGTGACCCTTATTAGCTTCCTTCTCGTAGCAAGGATAAAACATTATGGGTTCCCCATCATAAAGTTGTAATATAATGTCCATAATGTGCCAAAAGCTTGTCTACAATAAACACATTTTCAGGCTTCTTCCTTTTTATTGTGGAATATACCTTAATTTTCGCGCTTCCTTAGTCAAGTTGAACATTACGAAAATTTCACTAATTTGTCATCTTGCATTGTCAAATACAATACGGGAAATCATCGGCAAGTTGGGCATTAATTTCTGTTCCAGCCACCTGAAACGAATTTGTTATTCATTCGAACTGCAATATTGCTATACGTAGACATTTGAAATGAATGGTAATGCCTCAGATGATCATTCTTGAAAAATTTAAAGCAGTCATCGCTTCATGGCATTCTCCAAGATTACTCTCTGACTGGAGTATTAAAATCGCATTTGGAACAAAACAATGTTTTCCTCCTGTAGGGGAACAATTTATTTTCAAGACACGAATAAATTTGCTGCATAGTGCATAACTATACAGTCACACGATACATGTTCGTTACCTGCATGTACTACAATGAAACGTAGTCCTTTTGAACGAAGCGCTTTTATTCCTGCAATTCAGCCACCAGATGATTCGTTGGGTCTTGTGTGAGAACTACGTATACACTTCTCATCTACATACATGACGGATGTGCCTCCTTTGAGGTAATTATTACGAAAGTCAATACATTTACTCCGTATAACAACTTTCAGCTAGCAGCTTTCTGTTAGCTGATGGATTCCTCCGCCTGGTAAGTGTTATACAATGTGAATTATATGATTTAAACACATAAACAAGATAGGTCCAATAAATAAAAACTGACGTCTAACTTGTGTGGTAGGGTTTTAATGATGAAATGACTTCTTTGAAGAAAGTATCTTCTCTGATTAATGGAACTTGTGAATTTAATGTCAGGGACTGTTTATGTAAATGAAATGTCACAATTTCAGAGATTTTACTGGTGTCATGCAGATATGATTTTTATGTATATGGACTGAAGCGGCGAGCGAAAATTTGTAGTACGGCCAGGAACCGAGCCCGGCCCTCTTGCTCACTACGCAGATGCGTTACTGACTGAGCTACCTTAGCACAGCGGTTCACACAACTATATGGATAACCCTGGCACGCCTCCCTCCTTGATCCAAACTCTCACTGCCGTCCCAGTCTACGTTAAATTACCCCTTATACACAGCAATTCTGTCCGTGTATAAGGGGGAAATAAGTAGGAGACCCGGTTTAGATTATTGGCCTCGGTACAAATTTTCACTTGCCGCTTCAGTCTATATACACAAAAAAAGACTGTTTACGTGTCACGTGGAAATTTTGCATCAGTCTAGTGACAGGAAATTATCTAAATTTTCATCTCATTCTTCAGCGTGTTTCGTGAAGTAGAGAAGCCTGCAACGGGACATCCTCCGCTAGCATTACTTCTCCTCGACAGTAGTTGTCGATACTAGTATTATTTTTCGAATTTTGGACAGGTCAGTATTACCTCAGCTGCTTTTCTGAAAACTTTCATATAACCTTATACACAGTATGTTAATTTCAAGCTAAAATTTATGAAAAGGAATTACTTTATTTTTGATGTTAGAATCGATAAGTACTGGCTCCGAATGTACAGTTAAACAATTTTTTTAGAAACATTTGAAATTACGAATTATTTAGTACACTTATAATTTCAATTATGATTAATGACGCAATCTAGTACTGTTTACTATGTTTATTTCTGGATTCGTTTATCATACAATAATCGAATCTAATAGAAAGTCATTCGTCAACAAAACTTGTAAACCCCTTGAAATATTGTTATTTCCGCTGAGGGAGATAGTGGTAAGCATGCCTCTGATGTGATCAGACGTATTTTTGTATTTTGGGCAAACAATGTAATTTCGGCTTTGTTGACGTGAAAATTCAATTATCTATATCATATAGTAACATGTGACAAAATATCTTAATGTAACAACAAAAATTCTACAGTAACAATCTTCAAATTTATTTAGATCCATCCAACCATGAGGACCTAAATCTTGAGAATTTCAGGTTCAAGAATCATACCCCTAGACAAGAAGAACTGGAGCCAAATCTACACGAAAAGCTAAGTAAACTAGAAAGTTTATTGATATCTTGGCTCCTCTCAAATTTTTCGCAAAAGACTTTGCTTATTGTGGTCAATAATTCGAATCAGGAAGGAGAGTGGAGATTACAAGCCGCGGTCTTTATTCTCTTTATTGATGGGAAATACCAGTGATTCCTACCACGTTTTTTAGTAGAGTTTTTACGCTTTCATCTGCCTTTCCGACATAAAAGTTATGACACTGCAGACAATATCCCAATCCTGTCTATGAAGCACTTTCTCTCCATCTATGGCGCGTGGAGATTTTGATGCCATGCTGTATAGAACAGCCAGAACACACAAAGTATGTGGTTCGGCAGGCGACACACAGTTGACAACTAACTGGCAGACGAACTGCATAGGTCAGCATGCAACACATAAATGTTGCAGCTACACCTTTATAACAACGGAATGGATTCACGCTGCATTCTAGACGAGAATTCCTTTCTGTGTAATGTGTGTACTGTGTAAACACAGTACACATGTGCGTAATGTGTCTGTTATTCGTGCCATGTCATACCAAACCAGTAAGCACATGCCTGGTGCCAGTTCTACGTGACAAAAGGGTGATTTTTTTCTGCTCCCCTCTTCCACTGTCTCACGCCCCTCAGCTGACAATATACTAGAAGTCAATGGGGAGAGCTTAATTTCTCTGCTTCCCACACTCCCGAGAGAATTCTTTCATGATGTTGTGAGCAGACTATATTATGTACTCCCCAGTTTTGTAGCTGAGAACAATCAAGTGAGAGTAAACTTGGTGTATATAATAGAACAGTTATCATTTGAAACTAGAATTTTCGGCTTTTTCCTATTTTGTCATTAATAGGGATACGCAGGTCATCGGAGAAGAAGCAGTAGCCAGTGTCGGTAAAAAATACAGTTGGAATGCAAAGGCGAGTCTGCATCAAAAACAGACACAGTGTTTGACCTGTGTGCTGCCGTTCTTTGTGCATGACGCCACAATCTGAGATGGCGATAAGCTACATTCCTCTTGACTATCATGTGACAAACCACACACCCTTACTATGATGTCACAACCCAAGGTGGTTGTAAACCAAAATCCTCTCCCCCAATCACAGCCCAGTATTTAATTGGCTACTAAAATAAACTAGCCAATCACTATGTTCAAAAGTATCTTAATATTTCTTCGCAATTTCAAAACTGTGTGACAGTACAGAACTCCCTACCTCTGTGTTTTAGCGATAATGTACTTAAATGAAAGAGCCGATTGCATACCAGTAACATCGTTAAAACAAAACAGCCAATCACAATATAGCACCAGATCGGGTGTCTTGGCCATGTTCAAAAGTATCCAGATGATATGAACTTAATGTACCATGTTAAAACCGTTAATTAAAAATTTTGTAACCGGTATAGCGTCCAGTATTTCCATAAAATGCATAGACTTTATCATCAGCAACAACAGCGCGCGCGCACACACACACACCCACACACACCCACCCACACCCACACACACCCACACACACCCACACACACCCACACACACCCACACACACACCCACACACACACACACACACACACACACACACACACACACGTACACACACAATTTTACCTGACCGGCAAAAGTATTACACGAAGCAGGTGAGTGTATTTTAAATTGTAAGTTAGATCAGCCATAGTTCTCAAGTGTATTCATAGTGTTATACAACAATTTTTTACATATTTTGACAAATTTAATGAGTGGTGCAAAGCTCGAAGTAACCTCATTGACTACCCTATAATTTATTTCGGAAATGTCAATAACTAATAAATAGCAATACAGACAAAGCAGATGTAGAAATACTCGATTTGAGGTTTCACTGTGCCTTGCAAAGTGTGGTACAATAGCAGATCTGTGGTTCAAAGCTAATTTTTTTGAGATATCGGACCTTCATCTCTGTTTGTTGAACCTCGTCCAACCTTTATCTTTGGCCAAGCTGTACGTAAAATTTTGTATTCAATGCATGATGAGAGTCTCCCTTCCTATTACAGAAATATGCAGTTTAGGTGTTGCAACACAATAAAGAACCTGTCAAAAATCCTAATCCCCCTAAAATGTTTCTTGGTCAGTTCGTTAGTTTAAGGTATGTTGCTTGTTTTTATTTCGTATTTTACAACATTAAGTTTTGGTATTATTCAACAGTTGTTTATGAAAAAAAGTCTGTAAACGTTTTAGAGACACTTGACTGTATAGTTCCTATTGTATGAATGTGTGTATTAAACCGGGGACCTAGAAACGCCGTAGCCCTCACTGGTTCATAACCCCACAACAGGCCACAGCATTCCACCCATGCCATCGCCACCCCACACCGAACCCAGGGCTATTGTGTGGTTCGGCCCCCAGTCGACCCCCCTCGGGTACGTCTCATATCAGGTGAGTGTAAACCCAAATGTTTGTGTGGTAGAATAATTATGGTGTACACATATGTGGAAATGGTGTTTGTGCAGCAATCGCCGACACAGTGTAATTGAGGTGGAATAAGGGCACCAGCCGTCATTCACCGAGGCAGATGGAAAACCGCCTTAAATACCACCCACAGGCTGGACTACACGCCGGACCTCGACACCCGGCATGCCTTCCCGCTCGGGAAGCAGTGCGTTAGGCCGCGCGGCTTGCCAGGCTGGCTGTAGTTCCAATTGGTATATGTCGCAGTGTTCCGCAAGAGTTTGCTTTTGTACATAGCCACGAATATGCCATGGTCAAACGAATTAAAAAGCAATATTAGCCTATTCGTAACATCGGTCATATTTTCCTAGCATAGAGCTTGAGACATGTTCTCAGGCCTCTCCAAATGATGCTTGGTGAGGGGGCGCATTACAGAAAAACTTCTACAATTTTAACATAAAGCCGCGCGTGATTAGCCGAGCGGTCTAGGCGCTGCAGTCATGGACTGTGCGGCTGATCCCGGCGGAGATTCGAGTCCTCCCTTGGGCATGGGTGTGTGTGTTTATCCTCAGGATAATTTAGGTTAAGGAGTGTGTAAGCTTAGGGACTGATGACCTTAGCAGTTAAGTCCCATAAGATTTCACACAGATTTTTTTAACATATATATTAGACGTGGAAATACTGTAAGTTACACCCTCAACATGCTTTCATTGACCTTTTAAACATGAAAATAACGTTGTGACATTTAACATAAATTTGGCAATTTTTGTGTTGCTGACGTATTTTTGGAGACATTTTAGATGTGGAAAAGTATTGTGACAATTGACAAACTTCACAGAACAATTTTGACATGAAAATGTTTAATCTAGGGGTCTGCTGCGACTTTCACCAAGAATGGTACAGAGTTCGAGCTATGGATTTCAGTTACTGCTTAACCTGTAAGTTCTTCATGTAAACATTGTGTGTGTGTGTGTGTGTGTGTGTGTGTGTGTGTGTGTGTGTATTTTACTGACAATGAAATGAAGATTACTTATTTTAGACATAGACATGGAAATAGTGGAAGCCACTTTTTTTAACATGGCATTAAAAATTTATACCATTTGTATACTTTTTAAAAAAGCCAACACAGCAACTCTGGAGGCTACGTTGTGACTGGCTGGTTCCAATATCCTGCAAATTATACAATCTTCCTTTTGTGACATCGTAGGTAAGAGGTGTGTGGTTTGTCACATGCTAGATTAGGGATGAAGCTTACAGTCATCTCAGATTGTGACTTGATGTACAAAGAAGGGAAGCACTCACTCCTCATACTGTCAATGTTGTTGATACAGAGTTGTCATTGCATTTCTTATTAGAACGAAACGTAACAGACTTCGAAGATAAGGTAGGAAACGTGAGTACCTCAGTCGGCCGAATACATCGTCTCGCTGGAGCCCATGCATTGCAGCTGAGTAACGCCAAGAACATGACCAGCAGCCTGTTAGTCGGCTGACAAATCAACTACTTCATTAGAATGAAAGCTGGTAGTCTGCGTGCCGCGCGCTGTCCAGTGCAGCTATGTGCGTCAATGGGGAAACACAGAGAACGCTGGTTACTGTTCCAATCAAGGCGCAGCAACGCAATTACTGCTAGAACGTCATGAACGCCCTGTTAGCACGGCACTCTTTCTCCCAGGATCTTACAGAAATTATAAAGAAATTTTATTTTTACTTTACACATAGCTTTGTACGTCATATTCATGGTGAACTGCCCGTCATGTCGCTAATATCATGCTTATTGTGATATTGTCATTTAAGTAAGTCGCTGCGTGAAATTCGAAAAAGTTTGAGAATGGTGCACATTATACCGCATGCTGCTACGAATGAAATTTAGCTAAGATATTGAATTTTTCTTTAGACTTGATGGGATGTCTCTATAAGTCTCCAATCTTGAGAAAATGGAATTTGTGCAGCATGTACACTTCCGATCGCATGCCTGCGAGAGTAAAATATTCATAACATACCGGTGCCTCTTGTCTCCTAAACTGATCGAGATATCGATATAAGATTTTGGCAAGTGATACCTTACCAGGAGGAGAGTAATTTTCTGTATGGTTGACATATGGAACTCTCTTATCTACAACGATATAGTATAAGTTATGATTTTTATTTTATTTTGTCAATCCAGTACTTTTTTTTAAGTCTTAGACAGCTATTGAAAAGAGAACTTGCGAGTATATAATCAATGTAGAATTTCTTGTCTTATATTACAGCAAACTGACGCAGTGAGGTTTACTACAAGGTATTGACCATCCTGGACACCTATGACTTGTTCAATAACACACTCTCTTTCACACATCTGACGCAATACCTATTGCAAGGTGGGTTTGTGCACTTTATGCTGTATTTTGGCAAAAAAGCAAAATTAAACTTGTTAACAAGAGAAACATAGCCGTTCCTCATAATTCATGAAGCTTCTTCTAATATGTAGTGGTTAACAATTTAGACAAAAGTAAATCGCCAATTCTGTTGCAGTTTCGATGAAATCCTGCAAACTTGCGACTGCAGGCTTTCTCAGCGTATTTCATATCATGTTAACTATCGGGTTTTTAATACTGAGTAGCTGGAATGGAAACTTATCAAAGTATATTCTCCCTGTTTTTCTTGTGAGAAATATGGAATTTATATATATATATATATATATATATATATATATATATATATATATATATATATATATATATATATATATATATATATATATATATATATATATATATATATATATATATATATTTCTTGTCTTGTATTACAGCAAACTGACTCAGTGAGGTTTAGTACAACGTATTGACCATCCTGGACACCTATGACTTGTTCAATAACACACTCTCTTTCACAAATCTGTCGCAATATCTATTGCAAGGTGGGTTTGTGCACTTTATGCTGTATATATTCCATATTTCTCACAAGAAAAACAGAAATTTTCTATGAGTTTTTGCAACAACATAAGCGTAGAAATTCTAGGAACTTGACTTGTCTCATTTGATATTGCTAATTTATTCACAAATATACCAGTCAAAGAGATAATTATAAGGGAAAACCTTATCAAGCACAAAACACTAAAAATACCAGAGATTTCAGAATTGGTCAGTCTTCTTGAGCTATCCCATAACTACTTCACTTTCAATGATAAAATCTGCCAACAGAAAGAAAGCTTAGCTGTGGGTAACAACATGTCAACTCTCCTGGCTGACATTTTCATCACTCACTCAGAAAATAAATTTTTGAAGGGAAAAATGAACTTGTTGAAAACATGGTTTACTACAGGAGATATGTGGATGACACTCGACTCCCATTGCCATCGCAAAAGATGAACTTGATGAACTTCTTACATATTCAGTTCAATCCAGAATAAAGTAAAGTTCACAACTGAGCATCAAACAAATTAGTCCATAAACTTCTTAAACATCACAGTTGTTAATGAACAACAAGAACAAAATTTTTACATTTACCAGAAACTAACCTGCACTGATATCACAATACATAAATCATCACACCATTCAAACACACACAAGTATGCTGCATTTAGATCCTTGTTGAACAGGGCACACACGATATCTTTGAACACAAGAAATTGATACGATCAAAGCAACATGGGTATTCAGAAAAATCAATTGACAACCTATCCAACAAAATACAGACCAACATCAGTAACAGAAGCACTACAAGAGTAACAACTGACACAACACACTTCATCAGAAGTATTCCCTATTTAGGCAGAATATCACAAGAAATTGCTAACTTATTTAGAAACACCAATATTAAAATATCATTCACCACAAACTACACACTTGGACACCTCTTACCTCATACAGTAAACACAAACACCCCAATAACAGAACATAGCGGAATATATAAAGTACAATGTAATAGCTGCCTTGTATTTTACATACGCAAAACAGAATGAACTTTCCACACATGATATGAATAACCACTTTGAATAATCGACAATAGCCAACCACATGTACCTTAACAGACGAAGACTAGTGACATCCACAATATCTTATATGTACTCCTCACATAAAACCATAGTAAAAAACTTGAACTCCTAGAACAATTAGAAATAACGCTACACAGCGTAAAATGTTCTGGAGAGATGTTGAATAAACAAATAGCAGCCACGTTTTTCAGTAATTTTAAAATTTTACTTTTTCCTAAACAAACAAGTATTTAATAGTGCATCCGTTTTACAACACAATCCGCATTTGACATATTCACAAATATTTGCTTTGTAAATGATATCCTGTATACCTAATAATATAATGGCTTTGTATTTCCTTTGAAATAGGGACACCTGTGTATTTGTAGAATTGCTGCATCTTTACATTTGAAATTCTGTGACTTGTTTTGACTTGAAACTCCCTGGCAGATTAAAACTGTGTGCCATACTGAGACTCGAAATCGGGACCTTTGCCTTTTGCGGGCAAGTGCTCTACCATCTGAGCCACCCAAGCACGACTCACGCCCTGTCCTCACAGCTTTACTTCTGCCAGTACCTCGTCTCCTACCTTTGGCTTTTGTTTACAAAATGTGCTGTAGAACTAAAAGTGTATATATGTATGTAAACATGTTTACTCACGCGGTGCTTCAAAAACCCTGTGTCCATCACTGAAAACTATAAGTTATTCTTCGATCTGTATTAGTTTTGCACACTTATATCCACAATGTGCCCATTTTGTAATATACCATTATAATTTTACCAACAGCAAAATTAAACTAAATCTGGTAAAATAATCGATGTAGACTGTCAAAGCACGTGAAGGTGAGCCCCCAGGGCTTGAAATACATCATGCACTGAAATAAAATCACGATTGTGACAGAAGGCAATTATTCTTTATTTTAACAAAGTAAATCTTCATGGAAGAAATCCTGACAAAAATGGATAAAATTTTTAAAAATGTTTATGGACTCAGATGAAAGTTATTCGCCAATTCTATTGAAATTGCAGGAGAATCCTGTAATACAGTGTAGTTTTAATAATGAATAGCTGGGACTGAAACTTTCCAAAGGATTTTCTTTCAACACCTCAGTTATATTTGACATATGAAAAAGTACAGCAAATATTGTACGATCTATCCATTCCTATACATGTACAGAGTGGGGGGTGAAGCTTCTTACTACAAATATTGTTTAATTTATCACTGATATTGATTATGAGGAATGGTTGGCGAAGTTCTACATGTCATCAATGTTTTGACAGCTTCAGAGTTAGGAGAGATATAGGAATGCAATATTGTACCATAAGAATTAACGAGATTGATGCCTGTGTATCTGCAGATAGGGATGTTAGAAAAATGTGATAGCCATTGCTTTACGAACAGCTTCAGACTACTCATTAAATTTAAAATAATAAATATGTATAATCTATTCTTAACACGTGATGTTTGTCTCCCCTGGTGGCCAATCTTTTTATGGAGGATTTTGAGGAGAGAGCGCTCGACTCTGCCACTTTTAAACCGACAGTATTTTGGCGGTACGTTGACGACACTTTTATAGTGTGGCCTCATGGTCTGGACCGTCTCCAAGAATTTTTACGTCACATGAACTCCATACATGAAAATATAAAGTTTACCATGGAGATAGAGAAAGATGGTTGTCTGCCATTTTTAGACGTCTTGGTGCGATGGAAGAGTGACGGCACACTTGGTCACTCGGTGTACAGGAAGCCCATTCATACAGACCTGTATCTACAAGCTACTAGTTGCCACCATCCAGCACAAATAATGGGCGTTCTCAAAACCTTAGTCCACCGTGCCCATACTATCTCTGACGCCGACAGTCTTCAAGCGGAACTGGAACATCTGCAAAAAGTATTTTTGAAGAATGGCTTTTCACCTAGGCAAGTGAACAGAGTGATGAAGACCTACAAACGACGGAACAAGGAAGAGGAAGAGGCTTTCAGGTCGACTGTTTGTCTACCATTTATTGGGAATATTTCTTCACAGATAGGCAGAATATTGAGAAAGTACCAAGTGAGAGTCATCTTTCGTCCTCCTTCCAAAATTTCATCACTGGTGGGATCCGTTAAAGACGACCTGGGCCTGCGTAAACCAGGTGTTTACAAAATTCCGTGTGAATGCGGCAAATCATATATAGGGCAAACGACACGAACTGTGCAGGAACGCATTGTGGAACACCAACGGCATACTCGCCTTCTCCAACCCACCAAGTCCGCAATCGCCGAACATTGTATTTCCCCAGACCATTCCATGAATTACGACGACACAAAAATTTTGGCCCATACATCAAACTTTTGGAGCTCGATTATCAATGAATCTGTGGAAATAAGATTGTCTGACAACGAGACTCTCATCAATCGAGATAGCGGTTATCAGCTAAACTCTGCTTGGAATCCTGTTATAGAGAAACTTCGTAGTCGACGTAGTTATCTGCATAAAGATGGAAATCGACCTGGCACCGATACGTCAGGCTTTCACAGTGGAGGGCGCGAGGCGCAGCGCACGGAGCCGTTATGAACGCGCACGCTGAGCAGCGCATGCGCAATGTCACCTCAGAAAGCTTTAAATAGCGGAGCTCAGCGCGTACTCGCAACATCCATAGTCGTTCCGCCGCCCAGTTACGGCGGTGGCATCGGTTCCTCTCCTCCCTTCAAGGCGACCTCATCCCCATCCCCCAGCACACCCGTCCCGAATCCAACTCCACTCCTGATGTTATCCTCTCCTCCCCCAACCTCCTTGGCCGCATAACGGTGGATGTCCTGGAGCCTATTGGTAGCGACCATCTCCCTGTCCTCCTCACCGTTTCAGACGGTCGTCGCACCCGCCCCGACCCTAAGTATGTCCATGACTATTTCCGTGCCGACTGGAATGCCTACCGGGATACCCTTTCCACCCAGGTCGATAGCCACCCCTTCACATACCACCACCCTGACGATGTCACCCATGCCGCCTCCTTTCTCCAGCAGACCTTGTCTGAGGCCGTGGAGGCCCACATCCCTACTGTCGCCATCCACCCCCACCGTCCTACCTTACCCCCACAGGCTGTCCTCCTCCTCCGTGAATCCCGTCGTCTCTACCGTGCCTTCCTCCGCACGCGTGACCCGGACACAGTACGACGCCACCGGCAACTCCAGCGACACATTCGTAATTTGCTCGCGGCTAAGAAACGCCGGGACTGGCGACATACATGCACCCGTTTAAATGTTACCCTACCAATCAACTCGTCCAAGTTCTGGTCGGCCTTCCGTCGCCTTACCGGAACTAAACCCTCCCCCTATTATCCTCTTCTCCATGATCATCACCCATTCCCTGACACCCTTAGTAAGGCCAATCACTTTGCCTCCTACCTCTCCGATGTATTTTCCATCCCCGATGATCCCCAGTTCGATTACTCCCTCTTCCCGGATATCCGCGATCGAACTGACACCTCCGTCCCTCCCCTCGCTCCTGGTTTCCAGTACTTGGACACCATTGCACACATGGAACTCAATGCCCCTATCACTACACAGGATCTCATTGCTACACTCCGCACAAAACGCAACACCGCCCCTGGTCACGATCGTGTCACCTACCGTCACCTTCGTGAAGCTCCTGTCTCTTTCCTCTCCACCCTGGCCAGGCTCTACAATGTAGTCCTGTCCACTGGTTACTACCCCGACCTGTGGAAAACCTCCCGTATCCTCATGTTCCTTAAACCTGGCAAACCGCCGTCCGCCGTCTCCTCCTACCGTCCCATCAGCCTTACCTCGGTCTTCAGCAAGGTCCTGGAATCTAATTCCCGTCGCTCCGCAATCTTCCTCTCCCTGGACCTCGAACGTGCATATGACTGCGTATGGCATTCCGGTCTCCTCTTCAAGCTCCAAACCTTCGCCCTTCCCATTAACTACGTCCGTCTGATCGGCTCCTTTCTCTCCCGCCGTCCTTCCTATGTCACCAAGGCTCCATCCTCTCCCCCCCTTCCGTACCTTTTGTACACGGCGGACGTGCCGCCGCCGTCATCCCCCGTCCACCTTCTCCAGTTTGCCGATGACACCGCCTTTCTTGCCCTTGCCCTCACCCTACAGCGCTCCCAACACCTTCTCCAATCCCATCTTGACCGGTTCACCGCTTGGTGCAACCAGTGGTTGCTCAAGGTCAATCCCTCCAAAACCCACGCAATCATTGTAGGCAAAACCACCCCTTCCTTCCCCCTCCTTGATTTCTATCTCACCATCTATGGCCGTCCTATCGCCCTCACTCCCACCCTTAAGTACCTTGGCGTCACCCTCGACCGTCGCCTCTCCTGGACTCCCCACCTCCGGACAATCCAAGCCAAGGCACGCTCCCGACTCAGTCTCCTCAAGCTCCTCTCCGGCCGTACGTGGGGTCTGGACCCCTCCACCATCCTCCACACCTATAAGTTCCTCATCCGCCCTATTCTTTGTTATGCCCATCCAGCTTGGATCTCCGCCCCCCTACCTTTTATAAATCCCTCCAAATCCTTGAACGTCATGCTCTGCGCCTCGCCTATCGCATCCGTCTCCCCTCCCCCACGCGGATCCTGTACGATCTCATCCCCTTCCCCCACCTCCTCCTTTTCCTTGAAAGGATACGGATCCTGTACACCTCCCGCATACTCGATCCTCCTCACCCGCTCGTCTCCCCAATCCTCTCCCACCCCCGCCTGCTGCCGCGCCTGTATTCGCACGTCCTGCCCGGTCTCCATCTCTCCACCCTCCTTACCCTCTCCCAAGGTGGCTTCCGCCAGCTCCCCCTCCCTGATGATGCCCTCCTCCCCTCCATCTACCCCTCCTACTAACTTTGATCCTCCCGCCCTCCTCCTGTGCTTGCTCCTCTGGGCACCCTCCCTCCATTCTCTCCCTTTTCCCTCCCTCCTCCTTTTCTGCCCCCTCCTCCCCCGGGCCTCCCCACCCCTGTCCCTCTCCTCCTGCCCCCGTCTCCTCAGCCATTGGCATCCTTTTTCTCCCCTCTCCCCCACCTCACCCCTGTTCCCCTCTTGGCAGGTCCCCGGACTCGCACACGCTAAGTGGACATTCGCGCGCCGGAGATCACGGCCATCAGTGTTTCGTGTGTGCCATCGTGTTTGGTGTTCCGTGTTCACCGTCACACTCCATCGTCCACTAGTGCCATCGTCATCTTCAGTGTTTGTGCGTCGTCTCATCAATTAGCAGTGTGGATTATCGACGAGTGTGAACGGCTCCGTGTTTGTCTCTATGTGTCTCCTGTTTTATTGCCCACCGTTCTGTAACTTATGTGTCTTCTCACTGTTTTTGCTCCTTGTATATTCTATGGCTGAAGAGCAGCGTAGTGTGCTGCTGACAGCCTGCCTGTTGTACAGGCTTTAAAATAACAATAAAGTAAAAAAAAAAAAGCGTACTCGCCAGTACTACTACAGTGGCATTCACTTGAAGATGGCCAGAAGACTCTGCGCCGAAATATCGTGGCAGAACGTTACTGATATCCGGCAGTTCTCCCGTGTTTTTATGGAACTATTCTTAACACATTAAAACATAATTATGGTGAAGTTTACCACTTAACCCTAATGGGAACTGGAACAAAAATGTGCTTCACTATTTGCTGTGAATTATTTTCATATTTCTCAAATTAAAAACAGAAAGAAAATCCTTTGGCGAGTTTCCACTCCTCTTATTCACTATTAAAAATACAGTGGGTTACAGAATCCCACCAAATTGCAACAGAATTGGTGAATTACTTTTTTCTGAACTGTTAACCATTACTCATTTGATTAAACTTCATGAGTTACGAGGACTAGCCACGTTTCTCTTGTTGACAAGTTTAATTTCGCTTTTATGCCAAAACACAATGAAAATTGCACAAACCCTCCTTGCAGTAGGTATTCACAGAATCGTGAAACAGAGTGTGTTATTAAACAAGTTATAGGCGACCAGGGTGGTCAATACCTTACGGTAAACCTCATTGAGTCAGTCTGCTGTAATATAAGACAAAAAATTTCACGTTGATAGTAGTAAATTCTCTTTGTCGAAGACTCTTAAGAAATTACAGTACTAGACTGAAAAAATAAATTAAAAACCATAGCTCACGGTAGATGAGGATGTTCCATACGTTAGCTATAGAGCAAACTACTCTCCTCTTTGCGTGGTATCACTTGCCAAAATCTCGTATCGATATCTCGAACAGTTTAGGAGATAGGAGGTATGTTATGAATATTTCATTTTCGCGGGGGAAAGCGGTCGGAAGTGTACGTGCAACATGAATTCCATTTTCGCGAGACTGGAGATAGAGACCTCCTCTCAAGTACAGAGAAAAATTCAGTATCTTAGCTAAATTTCACTCACAGCAACATATGGTGTAATATGCACTAAACGCAAAACGTTTACAACCCATATTTTTGATTGCAATATTTTTCGAATTTCGCGCAGCATCTAACTTCAATGAGAATATCACAATAAGCATGACCATTAGCGAGAAGTTGGGCACTGCACCATAAAGATGACATGTGAAGCTATAATTAATGGTAAAATCATTTTTTTTTTTTACTGATTCATTTCTGTAAAATCGTTTGAGGAAGATTACAGGGTGTGCGCATCGATTCTGAAGCGCAGAGCATCGCTAACCGGCGCTCCAAAAGCAGGCAAATAATGCCTCATTCATTCTGCCTCGCCGGTAGTCGCTGGTCCACGACATGTCGGCGCAGACATTTGGCTGTCATTGTGTGCTGCCTCATTAGGTAACAATGGGGTATTTTCCATACTGGGTCAAGCCGCCTCAAGCCGGGCCCCCCTGCGCAGGTAGCTCGCTTTTGTTCTGTGTGCACCCTTAGGCTAAACCCACAGTTACTATTTTACAGTCGACCCGATCATAGAAGCATTTGCAAATGTCTTCACATAAACACACGTGACAATAAATTAGTTACGCACAATAGTGCTCATAGATCAGAAAGGTAGGGTGTACACAAGTTTCTTCAGGTGTGGAATATTAGCTTGTAAGGAGTATCTTTGATGTTACAAGTTAGCGATGTTGTACTCCTTAATTACCGCTGGCTTCAGGAATTTTAGAATCTGAGCACATCTTCTCTCGGAAATGAGCATTGCCATGCCAATGTCAACCATACCCCAGCAGTACTAGTCATGTGCTGAGTTAAAGTGGGGGAGAGTCATAGCTGGGCACCGGCACGGAAGTCAGTATGCGAACCGTTAGTCACGCCGTACATGTCCAGTCCACAGTCCAGTATCGCCCTCACTCTTCCAACGTGATCGATGTCAGTGACGTTTGCCTGACACGTCCTCCCATGTCAGCGATGTCATGGGGAAATGGACGTCTGAAAACAATGTATCTGACATAACGTCACAGGCGAAAATCACATTGCCACGTTTTCCCGCTGTCCCAGACATTGTCTCTGGCTAATCGACGTGCAACAGGGCGCCATTATTCGCTAAAACCTGGAACGTATGCATGCAGCCCTCTGAACGTGGCTGTTGTCGCCTTACAAGTCGCAAATGTCCAAAGCATATTCATCATGAAGATTTAGAAGAAAGAGCAACACATTGTCACCGAAAAAGTTTAAATCAACATGGTGATTACAGTTCAGGACAACATCAAAAACTGAGGCCAATTCATCATCCTAAAGACACACAATCTGCTTGAATTACACCCTCCACACCCTGTGGATTAAACGCTTTATTGGAGTTTGCGTCATTTGAGAAGAGGTTGGTTGGTTGGTTTGGGGAAGGAGACCAGACAGCGTGGTCATCGGTCTCATCAGATTAGGGAAGGATTGGGAAGGAAGTCGGCCGTGCCCTTTCAGAGGAACCATCCCGGCATTTGCCTGGAGTGATTTAGGGAAATCACGGAAAACCTAAATCAGGATGGCCGGACGCGGGATTGAACCGTCGTCCTCCCGAATGCGAGTCCAGTGTCTAACCACTGCGCCACCCCGCTCGGTTTTGAGAAGAGGCAAAAATCGATACTTGTGGATGTGCACAACCCATCTCCAGTCACTGAGTATAAGTCTTTGGGATAACATTAAATAACGAATGGGACAAACGTCACATCTGTGACATAGGTAAAGTTTATAGTATTGGTTCCCAACCTTTCTGAGACGATTATCCTTATGTGCCATGAAATATTAACTAGTCTTCCTTCTTCCCCCCCCCTTCCCCAACCCCCTCCCCGTTTCCCCCCATCATAAACGTTAGCGCCTTATCAAACTTTAGAAGGGAAAAGAATTTTTTTGAACACTTTCATTTTTGAAATGATGAAAGACAAATGAGATTTAGTTTTTGTCGGTTTTATACCAAACCACTGACTAAAGATTCAATGAGACAATTGATACTGCTTATTTTTAACAACAGTTCTTAAAGACTCATGAAGCAATTCTATATGTATCGCTAGTGGTGCTTACAACTCCTGAGAGAAAAAGGTAGCTGTACAAAAATGGGGGGTAGACATTTTATGTAATTGAAGTTGGAGCGGGGATAAAGGAAAGAAAGAGGAACGAACTAATGATATCACCTGCATCGGGAATGTATGCGAAATCAGCGAGTGAAAATCTGTGCTGGACTGAAACCCTGGACCTCCCGCTTACTAGGCAGTTGGGTTAACCATAGCGCCACCGAGACACAGCGTTTATCGCAACTGAGCGTACTGTTTCCGTTGGTTCCCTGGCCGAAATACATTCTCACTTAGCGCCAGCTATCCGCAGTCTCTGTCCATGTCCTCCATTCTAGTTAACATTAGATTCCCACTGGAGGTCGAACGCAACTGTACATCCGCACTCAAGATTGTGGATTAATTGCCCATCGAGGGTAGACAAATGTTGCAAAACATGCTTCCTCTGCGATGCTCCTCCACCTACAGACAGTTGCTTCACCGCATTACAATGTGTGCACTATGCTTAGGTTTTCTGTATGTAAATCAGTTGATTGCTGGACTTCATACTTCTGAACTGACAAAAATGGCAAAACTTCAGGCTTCCGATGCCTTGACCACCACCACTAATAATAATTATATATTATAGAACCTACAGCAGTGTTCTAACAATTAAATAGTTGAAACTTCCTGGCAGATTAAAAATGTGTGCCCGACCGAGACTCGAACTCGGGACCTTTGCCTTTCGCGGGCAAGTGCTCTTCCATCTGAGCTACCGTAGCACAATTCACGCCCGGTCCTCACAGCTTTACTTCTGCTAGTATCTCGTCTCCTACCTTCCAAACTTTACAGAAGCTCTCCTTTAGTTCTGCAAGGTCGCAGGAGAGCTTCTGTAAAGTTTGGAAGGTAGGAGACGAGATACTGGCAGAAGTAAAGCTGTGAGGACCGGGCGTGAGTCGTGCTACGGTAGATCAGATGGAAGAGCATTTGCCCGCGAAAGACAAAGGTCCCGAGTTCAAGTCTCGGTCGGGCACACAGTTTTAATCTGCCAGGAAGTTCCATATCAGCGCACACTCCGCTGCAGAGTGAAAATCTCATTCTGGAATTAAATAGTTACTGTTGTTTTGTGCTCTGAGTTAGTTCTTTACTGTCATGGAGTGAATAATGGAGTAATTTCTGGTCTATTGCGAGAACTATCTACAACGTGCAGAAGGTATTTTCAAGAATTATTTAAGGATTTATGGCGTACATGTCCCAATGTTACTGTCACAGACGCATAGGAAGTGGCCGTGCGGTTAAAGGCGCTGCAGTCTGGAAGCGCAAGACCGCTACGGTCGCAGGTTCGAATCCTGCCTCGGGCATGGATGTTTGTGATGTCTTTAGGTTAGTTAGGTTTAACTAGTTCTAAGTTCTAGGGGACTAATGACCTCAGCAGTTGAGTCCCATAGTGCTTAGAGCCAGAGCCACAGACGCATAGTACACACACAGTGGGTCGTCTACGTGATGAAGATACTCTACATACATTTGTTTCTCATGTTGTAAGCTCCATCACACTGTGTTATGAATTAACACTAGTATTTAAAAGAATATTGTGAGCGTATGCAATGAATATTATGATATTACGAAATACTGATTATAGTAATGATCTTTGAAAAATAATTTACTTGCGTGACTGAAACACAGTGTAACCTTTTTATTTTTAACCCTCAAAAAATTACATTTTAACCCCTGGGGGTAATTCTACATCTACATTTTAAACTCCGCAAGCCACTCAACGGCGTGTGGCGGAGGGCACTTTACGTGCCACTGTCATTACCTCCCTTCCTGTTCCAGTCGCGTATGGTTCGCGGGAAGAACGGCTGCCGGAAAGCCTCTGTGCGCTCTCGAATCTCTAATTTTACATTCGTGATCTTCTCGGGAGGTATAAGTAGGGGGAAGCAATATATTCGATACCTCATCCACAAACGCACCCTCTCGAAACCTGGACAGCGAGCTACACCGCGATACAGAGCGCCTCTCTTGCAGAGTCTGCCACTTGAGTTTGCTAAACATCTCCGTAACGCTATCACGCTTACCAAATAACCCTGTGACGAAACGCGCCGCTCTTCTTTGGATCTCCTCTATCTCCTCTGTCAACCCGTCCTGGTACGGATCCCACACTGATGAGCAATACTCAAGTGTAGGTCGAACGAGTGTTTTGTAAGCCACCTCCCTAGGTTGGGGACCACTGCTTTCTAGAAAACTAATAAGCTATGCAGAGACGAAATATCTGCCACAAAATAAAATTTATAAATGCTTTCGCTGCGTTTGGTTCAAATGGTTCAAATGGTTCAAATGGCTCTGATCACTATGGGACTTAACTTCTGAGGTCATCAGTCCCATAGAACTTAGAACTACTTAAACCTAACTAACCTAAGGACATCACACACATCCATGCCCGAGGCAGGATTCGAACCTGCGACCGTAGCGGTCGCGCGGTTCCAGACTGCAGCGCCTTGAACCGCTCGGCCACCCCGGCCGGCGCTGCGTTTGGGTTTAGATATTTCAGTGTCTTATAGTTCTTTTCTTTTAATCAAGATACCTACAGGTTAAGGTGTAAATACATAAATGACTCAGTTACTGAGTTTGGTTTCTGTCCACCACGTTGTGAAAAACGCATATTGTGCAACCCGCTAGTCCCATTTCGAGGTAAGAAACTGCTGACACGGCTTCACGTTACTCTGTTATTAGATAACTCAGAGATAAGAATAAGAAGGCTGAGGCTGTGCTGTAATGGAGTGACATCAAAATAACGCATCAAGTAGCAGTATTTCATCATCTAATCGAGCAAAGATTCACTATTATTCATTACTTCATTTAGGCGTCCTGTGAGAACTTCTTCATATTGAGGAAGAAAGAAAGAGGCTGAAATACACCAAATGGCACATTTGTATGGTACTCATTTAGTGGGGCAGTACGTTAATATTGTAAAGGATTTCGTATACATAAATATACGGTTGTTACTCATATCTTACATGAGCTGTAACTCCTGAAGACTTTGGCAGCTAGTTCAGACTGTACTCCTACATTTATCGTTGTCACTAAATGATTTTTGTTCTTCCAAATGAGCAGATTGACTGTAACTGATGTGGCCACTTCATCTGAATTTAGCTTATTTCAGAAGCACCTGGAACCAACGGTACGAAGTATACGAGTACATATTACAGTAGTAAAGCTATTTCAGCTTTCAGCATTGATACCTCCTGTGACCTCAGCTTTTACATTATGTGGTTGTGACTTTGGACAGTGCATCTAGTCAAAAAGTCGACGATATAACAAAAACGAAAACAATGCGAGAATGGTGAAGACCAGTTGTTACTTTGTGCAAAATAATCTTAGCTGCTGATCGCTCATTGCAAATAAAATATTATTGATGGCTGTAAGTGCTGCCTTAGTTTAATATTACGATTTTAAGGAGATGAAATAGTAGTTACATTTTAACAGTAATAAATGGTAGCATCCATCCATTTTCTGTCCTGCACACAGCTTAACAACGCATTTCGAGAGACAACACTATCATCATCAGGTTGTGAAACTCAGCTTACGAAGTTAAAACAGTGAAACGTCTATCAGTATATTTGCGGCGTTCATAAAATGAAATAGAATAAAAACACATTGTACTACCTCTTAAGTTAGAAACGTCGACTTCTGTTATTAATCGTGCCATCCCACACCACACAGGGCCGCGTGCTGTGGACGCCAAGAGTGTCAAGTTGACGCTTTTCCAGGTGTCCAGGAGTTGAGAAATGACAGGTCCTTGGTGTTATTGTGTTAGTACAGCAATTGGCTCAACCCTAAGGGTACTGCGTTGTTCACCTATTCTACCTCATTTCAAAGAAGCTGCTCATGTGTTGTCTACGATCGTCAGTCAACAAAGTATTGCAAATTTATAATTATCCAGCTGCTTTAAAATAATTCTGAAAAAGCTGTTAAGAAACCTCTTCTGTAGTCTTTCATTTGCGCGTTAGCAATACTGTCATGCACACTATGTGATCAAAAGTATCCGGACAGTTGGCTGAAAATGGCTTACAAGATCGTGTCGCTCTCCATCGGTAATGCTGGAATTCAGTATGGTGTTGTCCCACCCTTAGCCTTGTAGACAACTCCCACTCCCTCAGGCACACGTTCAATCAAGTGCTGGCATGTTTCTTGGGGAATGGTAGTCCATTCTTCACGGAGTGCTGCACTGACGAGAGGTATCGATGTCGGTCGGTGAGGCCTGGCACGAAGTCGATGGTCCAAAAGATCCCAAAGGTGGTCTATAGGATGCAGGTCAGAGCTCTGTGCAGGCCAGTACATTACAGGGATGTTATTGTCGTGAAACCGCTCCGCCACAGGCCGTGGATTTTTAACAGGTGCTCCATCGTGATGAAAGATATAATCACAATCCCCGAATTGCTGTTCAACAGTGGGAAGCAAGAGGGTGCCTAAAACATGAGTGTAGGCCTGTGCTGTGATAGTGCCAAACAAAACAACAAGGGGTGTAAGCCCCTTCCATGAAAAACACGACCATACCATAACACAACTGCCTCCTAATTCTGCTGTTGACACTACACACACTGGCAGATGACGTTCGCCTGGCATTCGCCATACCCACACTCGGCCATCGAATCGCCACATTGTGCACCGTGATTCGTCACTCCACACAACGTTTTTCCACTGTTCAATCGTCCAATGTTTACGCTCATTACACCAAGCGAGGAGTCGTTTGGCATTTACCGGTGTGATGTGTGGCTTACGAGCAGCCGCTCGACCATGAAATCCAAGTTTTCTCACCTTCTGTCTAACTGTCATAGTACTTGCAGTGGATCCTGATGCAGTTTGGAATTCCTGTGTGATGATATGGATAGATATCTGCATAGTACACATTACGACCCTCTTCAACTGTCGGCGGCCTGTGTCAGTCAACAGATGAGGTCGGCCTGAACGCTTTCGTGCTGTTCATGTCCCTTCAAGTTTCCACTTCAGTATCACATCGGAAACAGAGGACCTATGGATGTTTAAGAATGTGGAAATCTCGAGTACAGAAGTATGACACAAGTGACACCCAATTACCTGACCACGTTCGAAGTCCGTGAGTTCCGCGGAGCGCCCCGTTCTGCTCTCTCTGCTCTCTTTGCTCTCTCTGACTACACTGAGGTCGCTGATAGGGAGTACCTGGCAGTATGTGGCAGCACAGTGCGCCTAATATGAAAAACGTATGTTTTGGGGGGGGGGGGGGATAGTTTTGATCACATAGTGTTTCTTCTCATGAATGGCGATCTCCAATTCTTCCAACAAGTTGAGTTTTCGTATTTTGGGATTTCTAAGACTCTTATATTCCCTCAGGGGGATGACCTGCTTCATACAGAGGGTTCGCAACAGCCGATTTGTCGATTTTACTTAGTCCAAATGCGTCTTTATTTTCCTTATGTCTGACTCAAAAAGTTACTCATGTGCGTACAATATACTTTATATCACGGGACACTCATTGTATTGTATAAACTCCCAGCGTTTTGAACAGTTGATAGCTACCAATTATTACTGTGTGTTACTGAATCAATACAAGTCAAGTGTTGTATACACAGTGTAATATTTTGCAGGAAGTAAATACAACTCCGTTAATTTCTCAGATGTCCTGAGACGTAGTATACCGAATTTCAGCAGTGGTCGAAGACAAGACGATTACGTTAGCATAAGAAGGCAAGCTGACCTTGTCCAGAAATTTGTTTTGAACAGTGAAATGGTCTACTAAGCTTAATGTTACAGGAGATGGTATACCCTTGCCTTCCGCAGATCTTTGAACCGACTTATCCAACTAGTCATAGCGCAGCTTAACATTCCCCAAATTTGGATTTTCGTGTGTTGCGTTTTGTGTGAAGTAATTGTTTGACTGTATGTGCTGTGATTGGGGTGTTTAATCCTGTTTATGGTATGTTGTCCAAGTACTGGAAGCTGGGAGAAAGGGATGGGTTAATGGGGTCTGTGCATTCATTGATGGTAGGGAACAGGAAATAATCAGAAAGAGGGTCATCATGGATGGAGTAGATGTTAGTGAGACACGATGCAAAGTGGTCAGCTTTGCTCAGGTTGTCAGCTAAAGGATGGTTGTTATGTAGGAGCAGGTAGTGAGGGATGGAATGACTGCCAATGATTCGGTGGAATGCTTTCTAGGACTTAAGAGAGTTACTGGGGAGTGTAATGTTGAGTCTGGTGCATGCCTGGGATCAGTTCTAGCTTTCTTTAGTCTTTAGTAAATTCCTGATGTGTCTCTTTATTTGCCAGTTGCGAGCGAATGTATCCTGGTGATGAGTTCTTAGAAAGGAGCGGTAGATTCTCAGAGAAGGAGTAGGACTAAAAGGGGGAGAGTAGGTGATGGGGTTTTATGGCCTTCATAGGGATGCAGGAAAATACTGCGACTAATAAGGTCTGCTGCAGGAAGGCTGTGGCATGTGTATGTCATCAGGTTACCGGAAATTTAAGGGTTGGCTTTCAGTCTGGATAGCAACAGGTGCTCAGTAGGCATTCCAGTCATCGTATGAGTAGTCATGGACAATTCCTGGACCGAGATTGCATTGGGGTGCCTGGGCATGAGATTGTGTGTAGGAGACTATGAGGAGAACAGGTAGGCAGTAACTTCCAATTGGACTGAGGACTTCTGCAGGAAGGCAAGGCATCAAAGCAGGACGGAAAATACTACAATAAGATCTGGAGTGATGCTGTTATCAGGACAGACGCGCTGTGGGATGGAGGCAATGTAACCTTGTAGAGTGTCCGTAAATTGATGTCACCATTAGAGTTCTGTAGCAGACCTATAATGGATGTTGAGGCCAGTGGCGATAATATGGGGAAAAAGTCGATGTGGGTGAGGAAATCATAGGGGATGAGATTATTAAGTCAGATATAGATAGCAGCACAGGTAAGTTAGAGATTTAAAGGAGAGACCAGGGACAAGGTGTTTGGCGGGATTATTTAGTAGGGGTTGTTCTTGTGGTGGCCGATTGTAACTCCATCTCTGGCCACGGGAAAGGGACTACCTGGACGGTGGATACAGAGAGAAATTCGGATGGTGTGAGATTGTTGGAAGAACGTTTCATTAAGGATAAAGGTATCGACACTGTGTTGGGATAGAGTGCGCATTAAGAAGGATTTATTGGTTATAGGGAGTGGATGTTATGGGATAGGATGCTGTATTTCTGTTGCACCACGATGGGAGCCTGGAGTGTGAGCTGTGTGGGAGAGGGAGTGGAAAGGTTTAAATGAGAGATGGATGGAAATGAAGTGAACCTGGTTTCAGGAGAAGGTGGCATGGGTACTGAGGTGGCAAACAGTATTGGCCACAAGAGAAATTTGCTGCAGACTTTGCAGTCGCTAGAAAGGGTGGATATTTTGGAGAACAATGGTAAGGAAGCTGATGATATCATCAGCAGTGAGGGATGGGCAGAGGGACTTACTGGAATAGATATGATGCTCAATAGGATGAACAGGGACAGTTAATTTTGATTTGAGTGTGTGGGTTTGCCTTTACATTTGGTGGAGTGGTTCAGGTTGGTATCATTACAGAAGTTGCAGGTTAGAGGGGAGGTGAGATTAGTACACTTTTTGAGGAAATGTGAGGCTTTACAAGGAGGGCAAGTAGGTGGGCCTTTACAATCGAAAGTGAGCTGGTCATTATAAATCTGCCATTTTTTGCAACCGTGGGAGAGAGATTTGCAGGGTTCTACTTTATGACAGCAGCTATAAATCAGGACTCTCGATGTGAGTAGATGATCGATGGAGGTAGCAGACTCTGTGACTTGCATGAGGAAGGTGGGACCTGAGCCATTGTAGACTAGGCGGGTTTTGCGGATCTCTAGGACAGGATTAGAGTTCAGTTTTGGAGACCACATATTCTTCCATGATCTCAGGACCAACCTCCGTTATTGTGGAAGAGAGGGTGGGAAGATGGCGAGGAGGCCTAAGTTGTTTGAACGTCGAGGCAGTGTCAAAGAGAGTGGGGAGGCATGAGGACCAAAGGTTATGTGTGGTATTTTTAGGAGAAAGCCTGAGTGGAATTTCCGATTTGTGAGTTCGAACAGGGTGGAATCTTTGCGGGCTATGACTTGGGTAATGGGGCTGTGAGGGACATACCTCCTGATTTCAATAGTAAGGAATTCAGCATTTCGGAATTTGGCGGACAGCTGGGATAGGACGAAGGTATGAACAATCTGGAAAGAAGGTGCGAGGGTGGCAGAAGTGTCCATGTGTTCAGTAGGATAGGGATTTGTTTGGTTTTTATTACTTACAGTACTGATAGTGGAGTCTGCACTAGACTGACTTTGAGGTTTCTTTGGAGACAATAGATTGGAGTGGAATTGGTTAAGGTGGGGTATGGTGTAGTGCAGATCCTTCCAGTAGGCATGAATAGTTCAGCTACATATTGATTGAAATGCGTCTTCAGGTGTTGCCACAGTAACTTGATGAATTGTTTTAGTTACAAAAAAAAATGGTTCAAATGGCTCTGAGCACTATGGGACTTAACTTCTAAGGTCATCAGTCCCCTAGAACTTAGAACTACTTAAACCTAACTAACCTAAGGACATCACACACATCCATGCCCGAGGCAGGATTCGAACCTGCGACCGTAGCGGCCGCGCGGTTCCAGACTGTAGCGCCTTTAACCGCTTGGCCACCACGGCCGGCTTTTAGTTACAGTTTCAGTGGAAGTGGTAAACGTGGGAAAAGCTGAAAGTGGGGGGATAGGCAAAGGACATGGTAGAAGATGGGGAAAAAGTCACAGGAAGGCTAATTTAGGCAAAGGAAGTGTCTGTGGTTAGGGACCAAACTGTTGGAAGGGAAGGATGGATATAGGATGGTGTACCAGAGGAAGTGCTTCATGTAGTGACAGTTGGAGCCAGGTAAGGGGTAGTATAAATGATGGAGTGTTCATTGTGGAGCAAGGAGAAAGGTAACTGTCTGTCAGTGCTTACCACCGATGGAGTGTCGCCGGGATGTTGCAGGACAATGGCAGAAACGTCTGGTGTGGGGTAACTACAGCAGATGAGGGTGGCAGCTGTAGTGGCGGTGACAAGTAGATGATGAAATGGTGGTGTATGGCTGATGGAGGCGAAGACTGACAGTGAAGATGCTGGCTGCCAATCATTGACGATGACAGGTGTTGAGGGCAGTTTCTGGACATGGTGTTGTGAAGAAGTACTGGTCTCCTCAGCGACCGGTGAGGGAGCCTGTTCGGCGGAAAGGTTGTTAGGTGGAACGTCTGCACTCTCCGTAGGATAATGGGACGGTGGGACGTGCCGATCGGAGGGACCGGGCGACGGACTGGGCGAAACTGTAGACGTGGCAAGAGCCACTGCGTAAGTGACCGGTAGGGCAGTCATCATGGGTGTGACGGACGCTTCCGACAACGAGAGCTGCGCGATACGTCGTTGAATGCATTCAGACCGTAGATGACCTCCTTTCCCGCAACCGGAACAGGTGCGAGGTTGGCCATCGTACGTTATAGTGGCACGGTAGCCTCCGATACGTAGATAGGAACGCACGTGTTTCTGCAACTCGAAGCGGACCTATCTGATACCGTTTAAAACGGGATAGGTTTGAAATTGTACCCAGCGTTCGGCGACATGTTCCAGAACGTTGCCAAAGGGACGGAGCGCCGCGATGACAACGTCTGCAGGTAATTCGAACGGCAGTTGGAAGGTCCTTATGGTTCGTGTGCCAGGACCTGCTTGATCGACGGTAACGGGTCCGACATTGCCGTCAGAATGACAGAAGCGCAGTCCACGTTTTGCCTCTTGAAGCACCTTCCACGCCGCATCGTTGATAATTTTGACGTATACGGTACTGCTAGCTGTGGACGAGTGGATACCAATTAGATCTATTGGTGGTATTGCGAAAAAATCGTTCTACCTCCAGGGCCTTGGGTCGGGCGAAGTGGGAACAAAAGTTGAATCGTAGTGTCTTCTTCCGATAGATGTGCGCGATGGTGGTCTAGAAGGAAAACGGCACTCACAGCGGCCGAAGTAAACACAAACACACGGTGCGCGCCTCGCCCGCAGCGCTCTGGCGCGTGACCGCCTCGCAGCACTGCCGGAGGCAGACTGTCCATGAAACAAGCTAGTATCATAACCACTACACTCCAGCGACTGCGTTATTCGGCTTCTTCTGCGACAATATTCTAACAGTACATCATCTGCACCAAAAGTGCGGTGTTCAAGTTGCAGCGGTATATGCGTAAAGTGCGTATTCAGTCTATGCAGGTGCATTTTCGGAAACCTTGGCTCGTGAAAATAAAAGACGTAACCAACTACCCCACCACAAACACAACCATCACACAATTGTTTTGTTAAGAAACGAAAGGATAAGGTGTTTTTACTACGAAAACATAGGATAAACGACAGAGGGACATGAGCTGCTCGTAAACATGCGACCAAAGACGGTAACAGTGAGACAAGTGACATTTCCAAAGACAATGTCAGAGTCCATATCTCGGAAAATAATTGAAACGATTTACATATAGCGTGACACTTTTCAGCCACATTTAAATATTATAGCATCCAAATTATCTTCATAACTCATTAAAAATACATGTTTACCACAATATAAACAAAATCGTTACGAAAATTCGATTTCGTGTGCCTTACAAACTCAATGAGCCATCAAACTTGGCGTGATGCAATATATTGTACGAACACCCTCGATTGTTATAAATACTAAACAAGCGCCACAACATGTACCGGGTGATCAAAAAGTCAGTATAAATTAGAAAACTTAATAAACCACAAAATAATGTAGATAGAGAGGTAAAAATTGACACACATGCTTGGAATGACATGCGGTTTTATTAGAACAAAAAAAAACCACCCCATATTGCTAGACGCGTGAAAGATCTCTTGCGCGCGTCGTTTGGTGATGATCGTGTGCTCAGCTGCCACTTTCGTCATGCTTGGCCTCCCAGGTCTCCAGACCTCAGTCCGTGCGATTATTGGCTTTGGGGTTACCTGAAGTCGCAAGTGTATCGTGATCGACCGACATCTCTAGGGATGCTCAAAGACAACATCCGACGCCAGTGCCTCACCATAGCTCCGGACATGCTTTACAGTGCTGTTCACAACATTATTCCTCCACTACAGCTATCGTTGAGGAATGATGGTGGACATATTGAGCTTTTTCTGTAAAGAACATCATCTTTGCTTTGGCTTACTTTGTTATGCTAATTATTGCTATTCTGATCAGATGAAGCGCCATCTGTCGTACATTTTTTGAAAGTTTGTATTTTTTTGGTTCTAATAAAACCCCATGTAATTCCAAGCATGTGTGTCAATTTGTCCCTCTCTATCTACATTATTCCGTGGTTTATTCAGTTTTCAAATTTATACTGACATTTTGATCAGCCGGTATTGAAATGATGTTATTCTCTACAACATACAGATATATAGATGTAGATGTGGAAGCTGTCGTGTTCTAAAATCTAGAGGGTCACAACCGCAAATGACGTTAGAGACTCTACCAACCCATGGTGCTGCCTCAACTGAAATATACTCTTAATATCAAATCCTCAACCACACTGTTCAAGTTAGGACTTCCAATGAGCAAAGCTTAAGCGAAAATCGCTTCATATATTGCAAGATATGATACCTCAACATTGCTGTGTGACGGCATGACAGCATAGGTTTGCAGAGCCGAAGAAATCAGCGACGTAATGCACTGTAAACAGAGATGAAGTCTCGTGATTACAGCCGTCATAGCGCTGAGGAAGTACCAATAATTGCCAAAGAGACGTAATTATATTTTACAACAGAGTAGTTGAAAAAATTAATTATTTTAGGTAAAAAAAACTTGCGTTGAAGTGACACGTTCCACATCATCGTGGATAAACCTATTAAGAGTCTAGCACAGGGATTAAACACACAATCTGCTCTATGGAGATCTCCAGTCTGGTGATTCCATGCTCTTCAGCCCAGGGAGACATAAAATGTCTCCTGTAGTCACATGTTTTAATAGTTTATAAAATATATAAGGTGACTTGTGATTTGATACATATTAAATAAGTTTTACTCTGCAACTAGAGGTCACTCATGTTAAACAGTCAAACCTAAACGTCTTATCGCGTAGTATGACATTGTGTGTCGCTGCATATGCGAGATGTCACCTCAAAGTGAACATTACACTCCACCTAGGGAACTTTATAGAACTACTGAAGCAGACTGGTTTCGTTAATGTAGACTTACAGTGTAGTATCGTGACGTAGAATGTCATATGAATCACATGTGCGCTGTTAATAGCATCATAGCACATTCCGCAAAAAAAAAATAGTGTCAAATAACAACGTAATGGGATAATTTAGTGGTAAATTTCGCGACTTGTGTGTGGCAGAGTACCAAATCGGATGGACAGGCTGGCTGTTGTGGAGAATAATGCTTCCCTTGTTTCGATATAGCGCTTCTGTCAGAGTTAGAATATACACTCCTGGAAATGGAAAAAAGAACACATTGACACCGGTGTGTCAGACCCACCATACTTGCTCCGGACACTGCGAGAGGGCTGTACAAGCAATGATCACACGCACGGCACAGCGGACACACCAGGAACCGCGGTGTTGGCCGTCGAATGGCGCTAGCTGCGCAGCATTCGTGCACCGCCGCCGTCGGTGTCAGCCAGTTTGCCGTGGCATACGGAGCTCCATCGCAGTCTTTAACACTGGTAGCATGCCGCGACAGCGTGGACGTGAACCGTATGTGCAGTTGACGGACTTTGAGCGAGGGCGTATAGTGGGCATGCGGGAGGCCGGGTGGACGTACCGCCGAATTGCTCAACACGTGGGGCGTGAGGTCTCCACAGTACATCGATGTTGTCGCCAGTGGTCGGCGGAAGGTGCACGTGCCCGTCGACCTGGGACCGGACCGCAGCGACGCACGGATGCACGCCAAGACCGTAGGATCCTACGCAGTGCCGTAGGGGACCGCACCGCCACTTCCCAGCAAATTAGGGACACTGTTGCTCCTGGGGTATCGGCGAGGACCATTCGCAACCGTCTCCATGAAGCTGGGCTACGGTCCCGCACACCGTTAGGCCGTCTTCCGCTCACGCCCCAACATCGTGCAGCCCGCCTCCAGTGGTGTCGCGACAGGCGTGAATGGAGGGACGAATGGAGACGTGTCGTCTTCAGCGATGAGAGTCGCTTCTGCCTTGGTGCCAATGATGGTCGTATGCGTGTTTGGCGCCGTGCAGGTGAGCGCCACAATCAGGACTGCATACGACCGAGGCACACAGGGCCAACACCCGGCATCATGGTGTGGGGAGCGATCTCCTACACTGGCCGCACACCACTGGTGATCGTCGAGGGGACACTGAATAGTGCACGGTACATCCAAACCGTCATCGAACCCATCGTTCTACCATTCCTAGACCGGCAAGGGAACTTGCTGTTCCAACAGGACAATGCACGTCCGCATGTATCCCGTGCCACCCAACGTGCTCTAGAAGGTGTAAGTCAACTACCCTGGCCAGCAAGATCTCCGGATCTGTCCCCCATTGAGCATGTTTGGGACTGGATGAAGCGTCGTCTCACGCGGTCTGCACGTCCAGCACGAACGCTGGTCCAACTGAGGCGCCAGGTGGAAATGGCATGGCAAGCCGTTCCACAGGACTACATCCAGCATCTCTACGATCGTCTCCATGGGAGAATAGCAGCCTGCATTGCTGCGAAAGGTGGATATACACTGTACTAGTGCCGACATTGTGCATGTTCTGTTGCCTGTGTCTATGTGCCTGTGGTTCTGTTAGTGTGATCATGTGATGTATCTGACCCCAGGAATGTGTCAATAAAGTTTCCCCTTCCTGGGACAATGAATTCATGGTGTTCTTATTTCAATTTCCAGGAGTGTATTATCACAGCCATATACAGACAGAATACAGTTAATGGTCTACCTGTACACCAGCAGACAAACAGAAAAAAACGTTGCTCATTACAATAAAGTCCCTGTTCTGTAAGTTATTCGTCTATAGATTCTCATACTCGGCACTTAGCCCTATCAATTCGCAACATAGTATTACCTGAACCATTGCAGCGCAAGGGGCTTCTGATCCAGTGCTAGCAGAACTGTTTGAGTCACAACATCCAATGATACAATGAATGGAATCTACTGTAACTGAGGGATAGTAAATTGTCATCTGTTGTGCAGTTCTCATGCACACTAATCGATTTGACTTGATTGTAGCAGGAAGGTGGTGCTGCAGCGGTGTTAGTGATCATCAACAAGCTGATACTGCTGACATAGTGCTTTCAAACCATGTCATTCTATGCATAGGGTATCATAATGTTCGTATGGATGGCTACTGAAATAGACATTCGTAATCAAATAGAGAGCCACGTATTACTGCTGCTACAGTGGCAGGTTATCAAGACCTAAGTGAGTTTGAACATGGTGTTAGAGTCGGCGCACGAGCGATGAGACACAGCATCTCCGAGGTAGTGACAAAGAGGGGATTTTCCCGTATGAGCATTTCAAGAGTGTACCACGAATATCGAATCCAGTAAAATATCAAATCTATGACATCGCTGCGGCCAGAATAAGATCCTGCAAGAACAGGACTAATGACGTCTGAAGCAACCGTTCAACGTGACAGAAGTGTAACCCTTCCGCAAATTGCTGCAGATTTTAATGCTGGGTCATCAACAAGTGTCAGCATGCCAACCATTCAACGAAACATCATCGATATGGGCTTTCGGAGCCAAATTCCCACTTGTGTACCCTTGATGACTGCATGACACACAGCTTTACGCCTTGCCTGTGCCCGTCAACAAACATGTTGCCTGGTCGGACGAGTCTCGTTTCAAATTGTATAGAGTGGATGGATGTGTATAGATTTGGAGACAACTTGGTGAATCCATCGACACTGCATGTCAGTAGGAGACTGTTCAAGCTGGTGGAGGCTCTGTAATGGTGTGGGGCGTATGCAGTTGGAGTGATATGGGACCCATGACACGTCTAGGTACGACTCTGACAGGTGACACGTATGTAAGCATCCTGTCTGTTCACCTGCATCCATTCATGTCCATTGTGCATTCCCACGAACTTGCGTAATTCCAACAGGACAATGCGACACCCCACACGTCTGGAATTGCTACAGAGTGGCTCAAGGAACACTCTTCTGAGTTTAAAAGTGCTGGACACCAAACCCGCAAGATATGAACATTATTGAGAAAATTTGGTATGCCTCGCAACATGCTGTTCAGAAGAGATCTCCGCCGACTCAAGCTCTTACGGATTTATGGACGGCCCTGCGGGATCCATGGTGTCAGTTCCCTCCAGCACTACTTCAGACATTAGTCAAGTCCATGCCGTATGTTGTGGCACTTCTGCATGCTCG
The DNA here is from genome assembly GCF_023898315.1 of Schistocerca nitens. Taxonomy (NCBI): domain Eukaryota; kingdom Metazoa; phylum Arthropoda; class Insecta; order Orthoptera; family Acrididae; genus Schistocerca; species Schistocerca nitens. Next base: position 959,980,604 of record NC_064615.1, read on the forward strand.
CAGGAGCCCTACACGATATTAGGCGGGTGTACCAGTTCCTTTGGCTCTTCTGTGTGCATCACAATATGCTGTAGCATATAATGGTGGTAGAATATGTCGGTGGTGATGTAAGTATGTTTCCTAATGCAATGAACGTGCTTAGAAAAGAAGATATTTATTGTGCTTTACAACAGATACATATTAATTTGTGAACTGCCGAGTTTATATGTTGCAAAGGTATAAATACACTATTTTCTGTTACTGTATTAATTATATAGACTGAATACTCTAACGGTAGAAGCTATAGGCTTAAAAATGCAACACAAGAGCAAATTGGAGAGTGCACGTTTAACACTGGTAGTAATGTGTTCACATGTATGGAACATTGCTTAGTAGCAAGAGGCCACTAATCACATGGTGCTATCTAACTTCCTGCATGCTACATTTAGGTCACAATTGTCCTGTCCCAGTTGCAGCTGAGCTGTATTTTGAACATATTTCCATTCTGTGCAAATCCACCTCGTACACACACACACACACACACACACACACACACACACACACACACACATGACCATATCAACCAAGGCCAAGAACCTGAGAACTGACAGTTCGACACTGTGCCTGTTAAGAGCTGCTGGTGCAACTAAGGAACAGGCAGGTCTCCCTGTTATCAGCAACAGCTCTGTTATGTGTGCTGGAGACATGAATGCCAGGAAGTGAGATTACTTTACAGACCCTGTGTGCACATTGGTTTGTGTATTGGACACTTGGGATTTTACCATATACAGTGAGACTCGCCAAAGGGCCTGTATGCAAGTAGCAATCGACCACTCGCGCTTTGATCATAGTACTGATGATGTCTCTAAAATTATTTCACCTATACTCCAAGAGAAGCACAGATGATGTGTGTCAAATGCATACCTGATGCTTGTAAGTGGCAAGGTGGAAACTAGAATATGAATAAATAAATACAAAGCTCTGTTTATGGAAAAAAATTATATATTTATCGGTGGGCTATATGACGGTATTTTGTGGAAGCAACCAGCCTAGTGAATATGCTGACACCACAGCCAGCCACTTACATTTTTGTGCAGTAGCAGCCGTAGACAGTCCTAAGTGCTCATGCTAAGCACAAACATAAGCGTAATGCTTAACATTCAACCGCTACTTCTGCTGTAATCACATGATTTATCTCCGTTTTTTGTGTATTACAACGCTGAATCTTTGTCTGCGCAAACCCACAATGTCTTTCTGCCACACAGCAATGTTTGGTATAATACCTTGTAATATATACAGCGACTTTTGTTTAAGCTTTGCTCATTGGAAGTCCTAACTTGAAAGATGTGGTTGAGGGCTTCATATTGAGTCTATATGTCAGCTGATGCAGTATCATGGGTAGGAAGAGTCTCTAATGTCATACCCAGTTGTGACCCTCTAGATTTTAGGAAACGACAACTCCCACACCTACATCCACATATCTGTACATTGTAGAGAATCGCTTGAATTTAATACATGTTTGGGCATTTGTTTACCATTTACAGCATTGGAGAGTGATCATAAAATGTCTTGTGTTAGGCTTATACTGATGGCTCATTGTTCTTGCAAGGCAAGTAAAATCGAATTTTCGTATCGATTGTGCTTATATTGTGATGAACATGTATTTTTAATGAGTTATGCAGATAATTTAGATGCTGTAATCTGTAGTCTGTGCCTGAAAAGTGTCACGCAATATATGTAAGTCGTTTCACTTATTTTCCGAGATATCGACTCTGGCATTGTTTTTGGAATGTCACCTGTACCACTGTTACCATCTTTGGTCACATGTTTACGAGCAGCTCATGTCCCTCTGCTGTTTACGTGATGTTTTCGTAGTAAACGCACCGTATTCTTTCGGTCCTTAACGAAATAGTTGCGGTGGTGTAGTTGGTTACGAGTTTTGTTTTCACGAGCCAAGGTTTCCAAAAGTTCAACTGCACACACATTACATACAGGGTGTTTCAAAAATGACCGGTATATTTGAAACGGCAATAAAAACTAAACGAGCAGCGATAGAAATACACCGTTTGTTGCAATATGCTTGGGACAACAGTACATTTTCAGGCGGACAAACTTTCGAAATTACAGTAGTTACAATTTTTCAACAACAGATGGCGCTGCAAGTGATGTGAAAGATATAGAAGACAACGCAGTCTGTGGGTGCGCCATTCTGTACGTCGTCTTTCTGCTGTAAGCGTGTGCTGTTCACAACGTGCAAGTGTGCTGTAGACAACATGGTTTATTCCTTAGAACAGAGGATTTTTCTGGTGTTGGAATTCCACCGCCTAGAACACAGTGTTGTTGCAACAAGACGAAGTTTTCGACGGAGGTTTAATGTAACCAAAGGACCGAAAAGCGATACAATAAAGGATCTGTTTGAAAAATTTCAACGGACTGGGAACGTGACGGATGAACGTGCTGGAAAGGTAGGGCGACCGCGTACGGCAACCACAGAGGGCAACACGCAGCTAGTGCAGCAGGTGATCCAACAGCGGCCTCGGGTTTCCGTTCGCCGTGTTGCAGCTGCGGTCCAAATGACGCCAACGTCCACGTATCGTCTCATGCGCCAGAGTTTACATCTCTGTCCATACAAAATTCAAACGCGGCAACCCCTCAGCGCCGCTACCATTGCTGCACGAGAGACATTCGCTAACGATATAGTGCACAGGATTGATGACGGCGATATGCATGTGGGCAGCATTTGGTTTACTGACGAAGCTTATTTTTACCTGGACGGCTTCGTCAATAAACAGAACTGGCGCATATGGGGAACCGAAAAGCCCCATGTTGCAGTCCCATCGTCCCTGCATCCTCAAAAAGTACTGGTCTGGGCCGCCATTTCTTCCAAAGGAATCATTGGCCCATTTTTCAGATCCGAAACGATTACTGCATCACGCTATCTGGACATTCTTCGTGAATTTGTGGCGGTACAAACTGCCTTAGACGACACTGCGAACACCTCGTGGTTTATGCAAGATGGTGCCCGGCCACATCGCATGGCCGACGTCTTTAATTTCCTGAATGAATATTTCGATGATCGTGTGATTGCTTTGGGCTATCCGAAACGTACAGGAGGCGGCGTGGATTGGCCTCCCTATTCGCCAGACATGAACCCCTGTGACTTCTTTCTGTGGGGACACTTGAAAGACCAGGTGTACCGCCAGAATCCAGAAACAATTGAACAGCTGAAGCAGTACATCTCATCTGCATGTGAAGCCATTCCGCCAGACACGTTGCCAAAGGTTTCGGGTAATTTCATTCAGAGACTACGCCATATTATTGCTACGCATGGTGGATATGTGGAAAATATCGTACTATAGAGTTTCCCAGACCGCAGCGCCATCTGTTGTTGAAAATTATAACTACTGTACTTTCGAAAGTTTGTCTGCCTGAAAATGTACTGTTGTCCCAAGCATATTGCAACAAACGGTGTATTTCTATCGCTGCTCGTTTAGTTTTTATTGCCGTTTCAAATATACCGGTCATTTTTGAAACACCCTGTATATAGATACCGCTGTAACGTGAACGTCGCACTTTTCGTGCTGAGACGTATTATTAGAATGTTTGGAGCAATAATACAGAAAAAATACAGTCCATAAAGCCTTTTAGGGAGCTTTTAGATTACAAACTGCTCTTATTTACATAACCTTTAGTAGGCCTGTGTCATCTGCAATAACGCCAATAATCGGCAATCCGTAGCATCGTTTATATCTTTTTTGTGAATAAAAAAAATGAATTATATTTGTCTCTGCTAAAAAGTCTCTTGAGAACAATTTAAATGCAGAAATATTAATTCTGAGGGATTGTTACGACTTACATCAAGAGTAGACCTGATTAACGAGTTTCAGCCTATCTATTTGCCAGCTTAGTGCAGTATGTTTTAGGAAAAGGGTATTTTTCTGCAGTTATAAGCTTCCTTGGCTTAGTTTCATGGCGCCATTTTATTAGGCCTAGATTCTCAAATGTCAATTGTTATTAGGCATTGAACTCTAGCATTTTGTTACATACATTTTGAGCATAATTTGGTGAATAAGTGTATATCTGGAAATTAATACACACTTTTTTTACATAGCAGATATATTTTTGCAATATTGCATCACATTAATTGATTGGAGCCCCACATATAAACATCCTATCTTTTGCAGTGTTGGCTTATTTTACAGACATTTTAGAATTTTTTCAGTATCTCAGATGTGGAAAACAATTAATTTACTACTCTGTTGAGTTTTTTAAGTGTGCAGCAATGTATTGGTGTTGGTAAGAAATCGTAGTACAAAGATCAAACATCCTTCGCCTTTACAGTGTCGCCATCTGCTGGTGGCAGTAACCACTCGTTTTCTACAATGCAACTATTTTCTGGTGACAGGAGCAAGCAGGATGCGAAACAGCACTTGTTTTTATTTCCACTTTTCAGGGTTTTTGGGATAGTATTAAAGGTAAAACTCATTTTAAATGAATACGAATTCCTATTTTGTTATTTGTATTTTACAAGCAAATGTTATTTCATAATTGTTTGTAGAGAAGTATGCTATCAACTCACTCCAATGTTCCATGGCAGATGATTTACAGCTTCAAATGAAGTTTACCAGTGTGATTGGTGAGCTACTTCATAAACAAATTTTAGAGTGTCAATAATGCAAACATAGCTGACAGATTTTTCGACAGTTCAAATACTTTACCTATTTAGCTGCCAAGAGTGGGCACTCAAGGTGGGGTGTGGGGAGACCTCTTTTGCCCCTCCATGCCCTCGACATGTGGTTAGATGTTATGATGCTGATGTCATGACTCCTGGAATGGCCCAGAGATAAGAAAGTGCTGATGTTGCTGCCAGTTAAATATGACGTGCAATTGTGTCACTTCAAGGTAGTTGAATGTGATGACTTAGGCTGCATTATCGTTTTAGCCTAGAATCGGTTGTGCCGTACTAATAATGCCATCTTGGATTTATATTACTAAACGGTTAAGACAGTTACCTATACACTGAAGTCCAGCTGCAGGTTGCAGAGGCAGCAAAGATTATTATTGACCGAATCTAAAAATTTAAAATCTCATCATAATTTACTAATGAAAGGATAAATTCTGACGTTAAAGACTTAACACAATAAGTCAGTCAATTATCAAAGTCAGAAACTGTGTAGCTACATGTTTTGAGGCAGTTTAATTCACAGCACACAGATTACCCAGACTATATTCAACAAGTATTTGAAAGTGAGATCACTTAGTGGCTTCCAAAAGTCTCTACACATAACTTCATCCTTTCTGAAACATTTTCTCTCAGACATTCCCCAACAAAATAATGAACGGAAAAAAGTTTATTACATAACTATATTTCCACCGTTCATACATTAAAACTTCAACATCACACTTTTAATTTATTACTTCCTTAGTAGTAAATCTATGTGCGACACATTTTGTAGATAGCGTCGCAATATAACAGTGAATTCACCTGAAATATTATATCATTGTAAGACTCATAATTCAGGAGGTATGTTTTTATAAACATTGAGATGCATGAAAAACTAGTTTAACACATTAACTCGTTAGTAAAACAATCAGACGTTTGGAGCTTTTTTAAATGTGGAAGTTGGGTTTTATAAAGACTCAGTGGGTGGTGGGGTTACTAATAACAACCAGTACTGGTTACACTGGCGATACCGCTACAACTGTAGGAATAATGACAAAAACAGTGGCAGTAAAGCTTAGTTGCGATGGGTAAGTTGTGCGTAGAGAACAAGCAGACATTGTTGTTGTTCCAATGCATATGTCATTAGCTGCCATTTCAAGCTGAATACGTTATTTAGTACTCCGTTTTAAAGAGCGAGATCATCCGAGAGTCACTTCCCGTCATTGAAAAGGACCTTGGGGAAGCAGCTGAGTAATGCAAAGGATTTGACTCTGAGGGGGGATGAGTGTTTCTGCTTTGCTGTTCACACAAGAGCATCAAGGTCGAGGAGAGATACGAGGGACTCTAGATATGACGGAAAGAGATGGAGTGTGTGGAAATCTCTGCACTTTTCTGCACGTAGCCAGTGTAGCTGGGGCATGTGATGGTGAAATATGATCAAAACGTCGAACGTCAGAATTAAACTGTATGCAAACGTTGATCACCAGCTCCAAGTGCTGAGAGATTTCCAGAGAAAGACGTTGCAGAGTAACACACAGCTGTTGGAAATACAAGGGCTTGTACAAAATTCTTTTTCAGGTCAAGAGGAAAGAGGTTTTTATATTTTTGTGCGGCATTGAGAGATGCTGATACATTCTTGCAAACTGAAGCTTCGTGCTCAGCGTATTTCCATTCACTATTAGAGGAAATTACCCAAAAGTGGACCCCATTTTGTTTTTATTTTTTTAAAATATATAATATCTGAAACTTACGCTTTATGAGCATTCTATGTATACTTCATTTAGTTGTAAACTTGTTTAGGTGAAATTTTCAACAGTTTGAAATAATTTTCTTACTCTAAAAAAATTACAAAAGGCTTACATTTTTTTTATTTTTGGAAAATTGGTGCCTAATTCGGACCCCCCTTTCAAAGTACTTTAAATAGCAATGAAAATGAGTGACAGAGATGTCACAGTGAAATAAAACACAATTAAGATTAGAAGTACTGCTTTAACGAAACCAATTATGTATTTTGAAGTTCAAAAATTACACAATGAAACAAAAACCGAACAGTTTATAAATACATTGCCTTTAGCTGCAGAAGTCACAAAGGTAATTGTCCTACATGTGCCCACAAGCTACACATCAGGCACACGACCCACAACTCTGTGTTCTCTGATAGCTTCCTGGAACAGAAGATGCACTCAGCGTATTCATCATCTTAAGGCGTAACTCCTGGAATGACATATAATTTAGACGTTCCACTAGAGAATTCTGGCATGTTTACCTCCATTGCTGTATTTATCGTCTTCTTTCTTGGAATGAAGTCGCTTTTTTTACTGGTACTTTTCCTTTTCCTGAAGACCTGACTGATACGGAACCGTGACCGCGATCATGTCTGCCCTTTTGTTCTTGACCACATCTCTGTTGCTTTGTAGCTTCTTTTTCTTCATTAGCTTTCTTAGTTTCAACCAGTTGTGTTTTGTAGGGCGAGGAAGTGATCATAGTAGAACTACAACCTTTTATTCCCCTAGTAGAAGTCCATTTTTGATTTGCAGGACCGGAAATATGTCGAATGGACTTGTTTTGGTAGAGGAGCTAAATTCTGGTGATGCACCACATGGTGGTGGAGTCAACCCCTGATCTGCCAAAGATCCCTGTAGCTTTAGAACCATTGATAGCAATTTGAGCTGTCTGACATTTGACATATGCTCTGCCAAATAGCTCCATGATGTCATAAGCACAGAGAGCCCATTGATTTTGTCTCAGCCACTGCGTGGCTTCTTTGCTGTATTAGACTTTCAAAGGACTCATAAACGTCCTATCCAATGGCTGCAATTTATGTGAGCTCTAAGGAGGCAATCACACTATGGTAACATGGTTTGCTCTCGCCAGATCAATTAAGTCAATGTTCTGTGTATGGCTAAAGTGCCGATCCAAGATCAGTTGCACAGGCTTTTTGTTTGTAGGATTAGTGTTTTCAATGAAGTGTTCGAACCACTGAGTGAATAGTTTGGTTTGGATCTGACCATAAGGATGCACTGCAAATATTGTGCCTGGCAGTGCCCCTTTCTTCAATTGGTCACTCATATTTTTGCGCGGAAAAATTACCAGAGGAGGTACAAATGAACCAATAGCATTAATACAGCAAACTATAGTTATAAGAACTCCTCTTTCTGCTGATGTTAAAGCAGCTATTTGTTTCTTCCGCTTCTGGCCGATTACTTTCGCAACTTTCGACTGTACAACAGTGATTCCGCTTTCGTCCACATTGTAGATTTTGTCTGGGATGAACTTTGCTTTATCGTAAACTTCCTCTAGAAGTTTGTAGAACTTCTGTGTATTTTCTTTGGAGAAACCAAAGGCCCTGCTGTAAGATGTACCAGTAGGTTTTCTTTCTGATAATTTAGCATGATGACATTTTTAAAAAAGTCTAACCCACTATCTTCCAGCGATCTCATTATTGAAAGGATGTTCAAGGCCATTGTTTTCTGCCTACTGAACAGAGATTCTCCTCAATTCGCAACGAGTAAGCACGAAAAGCGAAGCCTCCTTTGCAAGACAGCAGTTGACAAGCTCATCGTCAAGGGTAGTGCCTAAAACTGTACGTCTGCCCCTTTTAACATTCGCTGCTTCCTCTGGAGCGCCGTATTTCGTGTTAGATAACCTCATTAGAGCAGTTTTCGGGGCATTATACTGCTTATTTGCTTTTTTTTTCCAGCTCATCTTTTGACTTGTAATAGCATCTATAGCCTATTTCATTTTGGTTGGACTCCACCTCTTCTGCTTCGTTTTCACCATGAGGGGTCCGATTTGGGAACCAGGAGGCTGTCCGATTTGAGGCACCCATACTATCAGATTTATAATTAAAATAACTTTTTAGATAAACGCCAAAATAACATAACTTAGATATAAACATCGTCCCCTACCCTTCTCATTAAAGAATGTGTTTAGATATTATTACTCACCTTCCAGTATCCTAACGAAATGTAGCAATAAGCAGACTGTCTCAAAACTTTGATTTCACGAAAAACGCTTGTTGTCACCTGAGCAAGCGGCAGCTTGAGCGGATGACGCGAGCGCTCCACTACATAGCTGCACAAGCCTAAACTAACGTTTAGAGGGATTTCCACCAGAGTTCAGCACGATGCAGAGTCTGGAGCCCTAGGGGTCCACTTTGGGGCCGGGGGCCGGATTTAGATACTTTCTTCTACTCCTTAACTCTGTCCTGAGAAAAATAAACTTGTATTAGTCCCATTTAGGATTAAAGGTGTTAGGGATTCCCTAAATTTCGAACTGATGAGCCTGGAATGGCTTCCTTATGCTTATGATACGATAATTAATAATTTAGTTAATGACTTTACGACCATGTTCTGTCACGTCACCATCACAGCTTCGTCTGATACTTGATATAGTTTGGCTCTATATAATTAATTTCGTGAATATCTACAGGCTGACCTCATTTCAGGAAGAATATAATAAAGATAGAAAAACTGCTTTCTATAGTCATTTTCAGAAACTCGGTTATTGACTTTCTTCATTGCCCAGACACCCAAGGATACTGTTGAAACTGGCACTCAAGAAATTTGATGATCATTGGTTTCTGACCCTGATCCATTTACTAACTGAACATCGAACTATTTTTCCCTAAGCATTAAACTTCGGCATGCCTGCAGATTCCTGTCGTTTGCGTCGTCCACCGTGTAGTCATTAGGCAAAAAATTCCATTGGTTTGTGCATGATAAAGACTTATGTACTTATTGCCTGTTTTGAACCAGATTCGATGTAATAACCTCAAATGGAAGTGAAACAATTAGTGAACAGGGAAGCATTATCGATCGATCGGTCGGCAGCAGTTCGCCTCAGGAATCCGGAATGACAGGAGACAATATTGCAAATACTGTAAACTCAGGTTTTGGGTCCTCACCGTTTTCTCAAATGAGTCAAGACACATTTTCTGCTTGTCAAAATGTGAATGTTGCCGGTGAAAATGCACTGCCAAAAAGCATAGAGGAACATATTCCAGACACTAATACATTATTATTGCAATTAATGCAACAAATGGAACAAAATCAGAGACAAACACAGCAACAGCTTCAAAAGCTAGACACCACGCTTGAACAAACACGTGAAGGTTTAACTGCTGAGTTACTTAAAATCGAATCTAAATGTCAAAAAGTCTGTAACGACGTAAAAACACAAATTTGTGAGTATTTTGAACCTATTTTTTCGCGTCATGAAAATGCATTACGGAATCACGAAGCAGCCATAAAAGAACTGCAAACTATTGTTCATGAAAATCACGACACCTTGCAAGCTAAAATTGACTCAGTTGCATCTACCGATGCGGTTACGCAACTTGCAAAAACTCAGGAAAACTTAAAGGACACAGTAGATACGATTTCAACACAAATGGACACTGTGAAACTTGGTTCAGAAAAACACACTAAGGAAATCAGTTCACTATCGGAGAAAGTAGCCGAACTTTCGGATCAGTTCACTAACTTATCTACAAAGGTAGATTATGATCTGAATGACACAAGACCCGTAGCCTTCACTGACACAGAAGAGTATGAACAAATTAAGAAATTCAAACAAAACCGGAATCAAATTAGTACGCAACACCTAAGAGATATCCGGGGTGAGGTAAGTGATTTGTGAAAGGTATAGTTTAATGTTAGTCAGGGTCATTCTTTTGTAGGGATTATTGAAAGTCAAATTGCGTTGCGCTAAAAATATTGTGTGTCATTTTAGTGTTGATCAGAATAGGTAAAGAGCGAAATGCGAAATGTCTGAGTACGTTAAGTTCTACTCAGCTGTTTGAAAATCAAATAACGTAGGGGCTTACCAGCACAGTAATTCATTAATTTTTCTAAGGGGACGTTTCAGAAGTAGAGTCAAAAAGGTTTCTTCTGTGTTCAAGTAACATTTTGTACCAGCCATATGCTAGCTATTCGGGAAACGAAATAAGAGAATTTTTAGCATCTTTGGCCGGTACGCTTAGACACCTGGAATTCAATATCCAGGTAGTGTGGAGATCACTAGTTTCTGCTCAAGCAATTGTACATGAAATTAATATTTTGCTAGATTTGCCTACTATAGGATAATTTCCCAGGCAACGTTTAACATACAGTTTAAATCTTCTTCCGAAATTATTCTTTAGTAAACACTCGTTGTCAAAAAAAGTATTATAAAGCCATACCTAAATTCCTGATTTTTGGCTGTTCTCAAATTTAAAAACTTTTTCATATCCATCTAACCAACTTATTACAGTTCCACAGCACATCTACATCTACATGGATAGTCTGCAAACAGCTAGTTACATTTCACAAGAATTATGTTTTCTAAATCCGTGTTGACTATAGGTGAACAGACTAACTGAAATAATTTTCTTCATATGTATGTAACGCTGTATGCATCCTTCAGTGAATATTAGTTGTTGTTCATAAACATTTTACCTGGATTTATTTTCATGAATGATATGCAGTTAAAGACCACATAATAAATAATTTTAAGTAAAAATGAACTAGATTCTATAGTGGCCAAGAACAGACTATTTGTTTAAAGGCATATATGACACTGAAATTCATTCATTTACACTGTTGTGCAAAACTTAAGGATGAATGTAACCTCCGCATGATGTGTCACTGTCAAGTAATATAGCTCGATGGAAGTTGCACGATACGTAGAAAAGGACTGTTATAATACAGTACAGAAGGCAACTAAAAGAAATACGCAATGAGACGAAGAGAAATGAAACTTCTGTTCAGAGACTATAAGTAGATTGAAGTCACCGCGATTCATAATGGTCCACTCGAGATTATAAAAGGCAGGACATGGTTACTAATAGATTTTAAATTTTGTGATAACTACGGACGCAACGCATGCTCTGTAACGTGGTCCCATGCTGGCCAAAACCTTGATGAGGAGATGAGAAGTTCCTGTAGTAGTGCGTTCCATTCCTACAGCAGCCTAGTTGAAAACTGCTGGATGGTTGTTGATGCAAGTGGACGTGCTGTAATATGTCTCCCCGGCGCTTCCCAAACGTGTTTGATGGGATTTAAGTCCGGGGCACGAGCAGGCCAGTCTATTTACCGAGTATCCTCTAGTTCCAAGAACTGCTCCACCTGCGATATTCGATATGGTAGCGCACCGTCATCCATATAAATGACGTCATGGCCTATTTCACCCCTGGATGAGGCACATGGGAAAGAGATAGTGTCAAAATAACGTTGACTGCTGAGCGTACCGTGTTCAAAGATTTGGAGTTCAGTACGCCCATGCAACATTATGCCTCTCCACACCATAACATCTGGGTCATGTCCTACAGTGATCCTATGTGCATTAGCCGTCTCTCACTATACGCGAGGACGTTCACCATTATCGAACATGATCGTTGTGGTGGCCCAGGTGTTATGGCGAGGGGAGACATGATGTTGCATAGGGCCGTGCGGGTGGGTGTGACGGGATAGGCCCGCCAAAGCGGCAGGCATAGAGGGGTTGCAAAAGCTGAACAGAAAAACAGAAAGAAAGAATACGTTTTAAGGAGTAACCAGGTAAAGTAAGTGAACTGTCCTACGCCTCGTGTCCCTGTCTCCTGCCTACCAGAAGAAGACTTCCCTCGCCTGCGATTGTAAACGCACGGAGTTATCGTAGTGTCATTTCTGCAGTGTCGTTTCGGACATGCAGTATCATAAGGAAATGACTAGTTTCCGGACATCTGTCACTGACATGGTTTCTGTGACACCAGTGTGCTCGGTTCACAGTGTTCCGCCTTCACAGCTCTCTCATGTTCATCAATGTTCTTGCTACAGTTTCGTTACTGTATTGTAGGGTCTGAAAGGTCTGCGAGTGGATGCTGAAGTAAATACGCTACCTCCGAAGTCTTCCGATTTCTGCTGACTGAGGACTGGATGGAGAGTGTTTGAGCTAGAGTACTTCAAACCCTTTGGTAGAATAATAAACGAAATGAAAATATATATGTACCTTATCTAAAAAAGTGTACAGAAGATTTTTGTGCAATATTAATGAAGTGAAGCTATTTTATGAATTAGCTGCTTTCAAGTTCCAGGTGAGAGACTGTATGAAAAGCAGTGACTGTTCTTCCTTTTGGATATTTTGAATTATGTTAATTATGGGTTAAGAGATCCTTTTCCCAACAACGAAATAAATTTGAGGGTACTTATGACAATGGCAGTTACTGCAATATCAACGGAGTCTCAGTGAACTTTAGGCGATAAAAGATTTATTTAGGATCGAGTATGGGTGGACGTATATCGCCAGACTGAGCTCTCTCGTCGTTAGAATGCTAAACATATGGTAAACTTGATTTCAATGAGAAAAACAATGAGTTTGTTCCGCTCAAAACAAGGGAATGAAAATTAATATTATGATAAAAATACAGTTCCTTGAAACATATTTTGCCAACTACTAATTATGTCCTTTCTTATTTTATCCCTAATCAGTAATTGCACTACAAAAAATTTATGAGCAACAAATAAAATCTGTCCTTTTTTTATATATCGAACTAAAATCAATGTAAGGTAGCTCCACAAACCTATTTCTATTTTACATTCCATTTTTTTGAAAGTTTGTGCATCTCGTAATTTATTTACTATACTGTTTTTAATTTGTTGTATGTAATATTTTATACCAATACTGTTAATGTAAGTGATATTTTTCAATAATGGTTCGCCTTTACTAAATCAGCTTACAAATTTGCTAAATTTGTGTAGAAATAATTGCAGAAAAATAGATATGTAGTTTTATAGGGCAGTGCGGGGGGGGGGAGGGAGGGGGGGATTCAGCTCTGGCATTTCTACCAGAGCGTAGGACCGTATCTGTACTGCTGTGGTGTGTCATGGGTCTGCTGACCGCGAAATCTTTGAAACGGAACACTCACCGATCAACGTTCTTTTGTCACTGTGCCCTTTACTTGTGTGCTTTTTGTCAGGGATACTTTGAGTCCTAACTTCAGTTTTAAAAATGACAATGAGGGACCGTAACCAGCAGTGCAGAGGGAGAAGCTCTTGGAAGGAGATATTCGGCGAATGGAGTAGTCTGCCCGTGCGCCCAATTTAAATGCCATCCGGCAAGTGTGGGATGCGTGGGAAACGTACTGCAGTCACCACAGTTAGTTACGTGTTCCATTGATCAATAGCACGGAAAAACCATTATGATGTGGAACGTGTCAAATGCACAAGAAATGCGCACAGGAAATAAGTTGTTTGCTTTTTTGTTACATTATAGTGTTATACCTAAATATTTCTATTATCCATCCCATTCCCTTAAATGGCACAAAATGCATACATTATATCTCCAGATTTATTTACTCATATTCAAGAATTCATCTGTGGTATAGGAGGAGTTGTCAAGGAGGTATGATTTCAATTTGTTTTTGAAACTATTACTGCTGTCTGTCAGACATTTTATTTCATCTGGTAATTTATCAAAAAGTTTTATAGCAGCACATTTTACCCCTTTCTGTGCCAAAGATAGGTTAAGTAAAAGGTAGTGTAGGTCTTTCTTTTCTCTGGTATTGTAATCATGAATGTCGCTGTTGCACCACATGCCGTCCATCAGTTGTCAACCGTGCTTGTAGAGGAGTCAAACACGCTACTGCAACACCTCCTTATCATCCTCGTCGCCAGCATGGGAGCACGTTGTAGAGCATGTACTGCCGTCCGTGGTGATCGGACGGTCTATTCAGAACCGTGTCTCGGCATTCGTAACGTCCGGAGAAACACTGTGAATCGGGGTAAATTCGGTGTAATTATTTTCTTTGAATAAATATATAATTTCTTTTCGTCTCATTGCGTATTTCTTCCACTTATCTTCTGTATTACACAGTTATTTCTATGTATGGCCCAAGTTTCCTCAATCTGTTACTTGGCAATGACATATCATGCGGAAGTTATTTTTGTCCTTAAGTTTTACACCAGGCTATTTCATTACCATAATCACTTCAGGAGATATGGCACAGCTTCAGTCTTGTTGCTGCGCTGGACGGCCATCGACCACCTATGTACCGTATTGGGCGTCGTGCCGCGCGAAGCATTGTCGTCAGCTCTCACCAGATCTCCGCGACAGATATGTAACAAGTAAAAACACTTTAAACAAAAATGTTATTATAATATATTCGTTATATTAATTATATACAATAGAATACACCATGTAGGCAACAAGGTTCTCTCTAATATTGCGTAACTTCTGTATCACTACAAATGACGAACCAGGATCGCTTGAGTGAGCACGTAAAAGCTGATTCCATCTGTGTTACTGAAGGAGTTGCCTGTAGAACACAAAAGAGAGCTACACGTGCTCATCGTCTTGGTTTAGAACGGCCGCGATATACAGAGTTACCAGTCCATCTCTCCATCAGGCAAGCTGTCTTGAATGCACTATGGCTGCTGAACTGTGGTATGCCACTTTGATCTATGCAGAGTGGCGTATCGAGACGTAACTCTAATCCGTGTACTGACAATAGCCCTGCCTTCAAGACTAGATACACCTCGTTCCAGTACTTACATAAATCGTATATTTTGGTCCATCCAAGATGTTTGAGTGATAGTATTAGGAACTGCGCACAAACTATGCATCCGACTAAAACAGACGTACACAGGTTACATGCTCCTACTACATCGTACAAACACTCTGACACTACTACACTCGTCAATATAGCTGCAATGGGCTGAAGTGGTGAAGGCTCAACACATTTTACTATCAGTACTTATCGTTACAATAACTAGGAGTTGATTAAACCATGTGCACTCTGCACATTATCTGAAACCTAAATACGCTCGTTCAGTGAGCCGTAAAACTTGGATTCCTATTGACAACGACTTTTCAACAATTCTCAATAAAATTGCGTCCATTATAATTCATAACTTGCGCGTTGAAAGTGATTGTTTCAATGATTAAGACTTTTATTGACATCCAACAACCTTACAACACGAAATAACTATAGCTATCGCTGGTTACTTACGTTATTCACGCTAATGGTCGGTATAGTTTACTACCTGAAGGTCATTCACACACAACTATAAAACAGAATCACCTAAAAACACGTTATAAATATTTACCGTGACCAACGTTTCTCTTGCTTATGGTAATCTCAATTTCGTACGCCTTTGTGCAGTTAAATTCAGTAAACCGTTTCTTATTACGATAATTCCGAACGTAACAAACCAAAGTTATAATTTCGTTGCAAACCAGCGATATACCGATAGCTATCTTTGCGATACTATTTATTCTCTTACGATCTGTAGACGTTATTTCTTGTTGTCCCTTTTTCTTACTTCATTCTCTTTGATCCTAGAAACAACCGTTAAATGAATAAAAAAGTTAAAACCCTTGCCTCTTCTTTAATGAAATCTATTTAGGTCTTTTTTCTCTAATTACTGATTTTTAAATCGTAATAAAATCTCAATATGACGCAGAGTCTGGTTCTTTGACCTTGAATAACTGACTTATCTCTGAAAGACTGACTTTTAACTACTTTGCATCACTGTAGATCTTTATTATTTACGCCACTTGCATATCTTTCAGTGGGGATTCAATCCTTTCCACCGTAGGATTAGATTCCGAACTCAGAATTCAGTTTAACTTGTCTTTATTAGGATTCAATTATCTCACAAACATGTTCGCATGCGAACAAGTGACGTTCAAAAAATCTAAACCCCACACAAATCGGTATAGCGAAAACAAAACAAAAACACAAAAGAAAAATCCTTTGTGCCACCACCACTTTTGTACTAACTTTAATACAATAATGAAGGCTCATCCTCTTCTGGTCTTGGGAATCGCGTTCCCTTAATAGCCTCTAATTTACATTTGCCACTCGTATTGAAACGTCCCCTTTGAACAATTTTTCTCGACTGTGCTATAACTGACACAATATTTATAGCGCAACGCAATCTGACTTTCAAAATTCCCTACAAAAGAATGGCCCTGACTAACATTAAACTATACCTTTCACAAATCACTTACCTCACAAAAATCTTCGCTGCTCAAGCTACTGCAATACAGCGAGCGCCACTACTGCCAGCTAAATAAAAGATTCAAACTATGGAAGGCACTAACTACTGATAGGGATAGTTAGCAAATGAAAGATATTAATAGAGAACAAAGAATGTATTTACCTTGATATCATCATATATATATAGCAGTTCATTGCAAATTACAAAACTCCGCCATCTCTCTCCCCACATCCACCACTGCTGGCGGCTCACCTCCAACTGCGCAACGCTACGCGCTGTTCACAGCCAGCTGCCTAACACTACAATGGCGAGTATTACAACAACGAAAAGCAGCCACAGACTGCACACGGCACAGCCAGTGATTTTCAAACAGAGGTGGCGTTAACAATAAAAAAACCTAAACAGCCTACTTACATATAAACAGCCTACTTACAGTATTCCTACCAAGCAATGGAAATGAATACTGCCGAATAATATTAATTGATTCTGCTAGGGTACGAAGCCTATTTTCAGATTTTAGTGCCACAAATTTTACGGGCAACAATAACTGTATCCTCTTTTACGTAAGTCGTGACGATCCTGGTTCATGGTTTTATAAAACACCAATTGAGACTTAAACTCAATGGTACACAAAATCACAATTATTACGCCACTAACGTGTAGTGCGTACTCAAATGGTTCAAATGGCTCTGAGCACTATGGGACTTAACATCTGAGGTCATCAGTCCCCTAGAACTCAGAACTACTTAAACCTAACTAACCTAAGGACATCATACACATCCATGCCCGAGGCAGGATTCGAACCTGCAACCGTAGCGGTCGCGCGGTTCCAGACTGAAGCGCCTAGAACCGCTCGGCCACACTGGCCGGCGTAGTGCGAACTGAAATATACATACCAACGTACATCGCTCAACACTCAACTACCTTAGAGTGAGCGTCCAAAATCACACAATACCGCAATCTCTCAATTATCTTAAAGCGTGTGAGAATACAGCATCCACCAATTTAAACCACAACAACTTCTGCAGTCTTGTGCGCACCAGGAAGACCACGAATCGCACTCTAAGTGTAGTCCAATGACTAACACCTTCAGACATTAACTTCTCCAAATGTGGAGCACAGTTTCACCGAAATTAGAGCGCAACAGCATACTAGCCCGGTTTTGATCATTAATAAACTTTATCCACTCTACTGCAGGGTCAATTAATCAATCCCTCCACAAAGACGATCGTAGCAAAAATCTCTCCAGCCCTATGACCCAAAATAAACTCAAATCAATTAGTTTAACGTACCCTACTTTCTCTAGCGGAATAATATAAATTGAAGCAGATACACTGCTAAACATATCTAATAACTCAGTCACACTAAGTTCTGATTGACAACACCGACAGAATACTAACTCAATAACTCAGTAAACCCTCTCCATGATATTCTCACACAATTTATTAGTAGCGATCCCAAATAGATCCACAATCTATCGTCTTTTCCGGTGACTATTAGACACGAAAATTAATTGGAACTTGCACTTATCAGCTCTCGTGTAGGCTTCCCTAACAAGACTCAAATCATAATTGAACTTCTAAATCCCCAAAACCGTAGGGGAACCAATGTGGACAATCATTTCACAATTCCATTGCTTTTAACAATTAAATGTAAGTTCTTTGGCGGCCTTCGTCTCGTTGAATTACCGCCAGCTCGATGTAGTGAAATCTCGGGCTCAAAGAGCTCATGACTGCTGCTGCCGACGCGAGGGGACCCTTTGCCGCAACTTGCTCGTTCTGTCAAGCGCGGTCGAAAGCTCGCTTTTCTACAACATTTCCACACATAGAGACTTTAGTTACAGAAAATACATACACTTATAACCATTCATCACGAATTTAATTCTTGCCAACCGCCAAGTTAATATGTTGAAGCGAATCAGACTCCGTGACGGCACTCAAAAACTTTTGTCCCGACCTTTTGCCTTAATGCCAGCTAGTACCTTCAGGAAGTGTTTGCTGGAAACTGAGCTATAAGCAATGGTATGGTTCCTAAGTGACATTCGATAAGGAACTCGCTTCCTTCAGTTTATATTCAAGAGAAAGCTAATGTCCGTGAGAAAAAGACAAAGTATCACGTGGTTATACCAATTAACAATGTCAAAGTCACGGATTAAGCTGCAAAATTTCATCATCATGAAAGCGCAACAGAGAAACGTCCTCGTTCAGAACAACATATCACGTCCTTATCTAATTGCATGCAGCAGCTCATTTATGTAAGAGGATGTTATATTAAATTACAATTCTTCACACTATTTATAATATCATTATTTGAAAGTGAAACATGTTCTTAAAAAAGCTATGTGTTGTGGATTGGCAAGAGAGCCAACCCACTATGAGAGGAAGCCGAAAGGCACGCGTTTTAGCTCACGCAGGCTGGCGTGAGGTCTGGAACAGGACAAGGAAGTTTGACTTTAGCAAAAAAGGACGTAGCTGTTGGAATACTTTAATCCGTAAATGGTGAACATCGCTCTTGACGGTACATGTTTTACAGCATCAATAGTAACTGGTAATGGCGCCTTGCTAGGTCGTAGCAAATGACGTAGCTGAAGGCTATGCTAACTATCGTCTCGGCAAATGAGAGCGTATTTTGAAAGTGAACCATCGCTAGCAAAGTCGGCTGTAAAACTGGGGCGAGTGCTAGGAAGTCTCTCTAGACCTGCCGTGTGGCGGCGCTCGGTCTGCAATCACTGATAGTGGCGACACGCGGGTCCGACGTATACTAACGGACCGCGGCAGATTTAAAGGCTACCACCTAGCAAGTGTGGTGTCTGGCGGTGACACCACACTATGAACATTAAAATCAAATTCTTCGGCGTCTGATACTTGTGATGTGCATGCTAGCAATATGGCTGTACAGTACTATTTAATGCTGATAGGCCTATCATATTTATCACATACAGTACAGTATTACTGCGGTACTTCAGCGCAAAAGAACAAATATGACATTTTCCAAAAATGGCTAGCGAATCCCTGTTTATCGCTCTACTGTAAGGCTGCAACAGAAATTATTATAGTAATCATTCTGTATTTTTCTTTCTCATTTACTTCGTCAAATCTTATATATTATAATTTCCACCCAATCCCTGATGTCTTGTCTAAAGAAGATATTTGCATTTTCTACCGACTAATCCCGGTTAGAGATATTTGTTTATTATTACTATTCACTTATGGAACCTATAGAATCGAGCGATGGACGACAAACGCCATTTCAGAATTTTCCTTTAGTCTTTATTTGTGCTCGTATTACTTTCATTCTCTCAGAATGTGTTTCCCTATGTTCGTACCAACTGCTTCCAGCCTTTTTGGATTTATTTATTTACAAATAGTCAATTATTTTTTCTATTTTGAAAACTAATTTCAAAAATTAAATGAAGGATATCAGATAAAAATCATTACTTGAATAAAAATAATTACCTGAAAGACAGGATAAATACCCCACTTGACGTTAATGGTAATAAATATTAACATCATAACTACGAAAAGTTAGTTTACATGCAATAAAATGAAATCTTCAAAACGACTGTTTTTGACTGTTTTTGTTGATTAATGCTCTTCTCTTGAAGCCCCAATATTCTGAGACGAAAAGGTTTGCACAGTATAGACTAGAGTGGAGAGCTGTAACAACCATAACAACAACAGATCAAGGTGTTCATTTATGAACCTAGTGGATTTTCCGCGTATCGATTGTAGTATTGTAGATGCCTTGCCCTCTAGCTTGGGTAAACCTCCGACGAAGGTTTCATTCTGGTGTCATAGGAACTTTAAGTACAATTTAAGCGACGTGGCTGGTAAAGGTGAATACAGGTAGTAAGTATTTCAAGTGTGAACAATTATTTTCGGTTTACAAGTATTTATATTCTTCCGTTGAAGTCTGCGATTTGGAGGGAGGTGGTTCTTCTCACACAAACAACACATGAAGTTCACCTGTAGAATTCACGAATCACCTCTGCCACTGTGCTATTGTTAGTGACCAGTCACGATGCTTATTTTCCGTTCAAACTGTGATTTATATCTGGCGCAGACATGAGATACATTTTCACGGTTGCTTCGATTCACGAGATCTACAGTTTCAAAAACGATATTTCACTAAGAGCTAAGAAAACGTAAATAGAGGGCCAGTAGTCACTGAGGGAAGCAAATAAATCTGTGTACTGAAGAACAAATTGTAAAACCTTAGATTACGAGGTAATAACATTGACTCCTAATTAGAACACTTTGTTCCAAACAATGAAAGTTTTGGAAGTAAACTGACAAGTTTTTATATGAGCCCCGCCTGCCCATGTAATATTTAAAAAATTAATGAGAAAAGTATGCCTGAACATAAATGCAGATTCTAGGCAGGACTGCAGGTCGCTTCGTTGTACTGGACCACGAAGGGCACTTGTGCAATGTCCTCAGTATGTTGTAAGTGTAAGTCGTGGCTCGAACGGTGTTCTACGTAGTTGTGAGTGCGTTACGTTGGTGCTAAGTGAATTCGAACATGGACAAATTGTTGGTGCTCGTATAGTGAATACTTGCGTACACAAGGAAGCAAAAGCGCTTTTCATTTCAAGAGGTGCCGTATCGAAGATTTATACTGTATACAGAGAAAGTGGAAAAACATCATCCGCTAAGTCACAACATGACAAAGAGTGTGTTGAGTCATCGTGGCGGGCGGTCATTGAAGAGGATTGTGACGAAAAATAAAGAGGACGAAAGCTGTACAAGTCGCTGCAGAACTGAATGTCGAACACTGTCAGCATCAAAACGACACGAAGGGAGCTCCATAGGCAGGGAAATGCATGACGAGAGGGAATATCAAAACTACTCATCAGTGATGAGAATGCCCTTAATAGGAACACACAGTCCCGAGTCCATGAAACCTAGACTATGAAGCAATGCAAGGAAGTCTTTTGGTCGGATGGGTCTTCTTGCAAACTGTTTCCAAATTCTGGCTCAGTTTACGTCCCAAGAGTGAAATATGGCGGTGGTTCTGTCATAATTTTGGCACCCGGATCGTGAAATTCCAGGGGTCCCATGATTATTCTGCAAGGTGACATTACTGGCAAGGATTATTTGTCCATTCTGGACGATCAGATACATCCAGTGGTAAAGTGTTTGTTCCCCAGTAGTAATGATGTTTTACAAGACGACAGCTCCTTTTCACACAGCACACACCGACCAGGACTGGTTATCCGAGCACGACGCTCAGTTGCCGGATATTTCCTGGCCACCGTAGTTACTAGATCTCAGTATTGTCGCCTTTGTAGTCTACTTTGGAGAGGAAGGTGCTTCATCACTATCCGCCATCATCGTTACTTGAAACTACCTCTATTTTACAGGAAGAATGGTATAAGATAAGCTTGAAAACAGTACAGTCTCGGAATTTATCTGTTCCGAAACGACGCGAAGCTGTTTTGAATGCCAACGGTTTTCCTATACTGTATTAGGCACAACAATGAGTTGTGTTTTTGGTGTTTTCATAGTTTTGAACACCCCCTTCACACACTGACACACTCTCAGGAGTCACTACTGCTGTTGATTCTGTAAGTAGGCTGTTTACGTTTTTATATTGGTAACGCCACGTCGCGCTCTGTATGAAAATCACTGGCTGTGCTGTGTGCAGTCTGTGGCTGGTTTGCATTGTTGTTGGCTATTGTAGTGTTGGGCAGCTGGATGTTAACAGCGCGTAGCGTGGCGCAGTTGGAGGTGAGCCGCCAGCGGTGGTGGATGTGGGGAGAGAAATGGCGGAGTTTTGAAATTTGTAAGACCGGAGGTCATGAACTGCTATGTATATTATGATTTTTCAACACTATTAAGGTAAATACATTGTTTGTTCTCTATTAAAATCTTTCATCTGCTAACTATGCCTATCAGTAGTTAGTGCCTTCTGTAGTTTGAATCTTTTATTTAGCTGGCAGTATTGGCGCTCGCTGTATTGCAGTAGTTCGAGTAACGAAGATTTTTGTGAGGTAAGTGATTTATGAAAGGTATAGGTTAATGTTAGTCAGGGCCTTTCTTTTGTAGGGATTATTGAAAGTCAGATTGCGTTGCGCTAAAAACATTGTGTGTCAGTTTAAGGACAGTCATGCAAAATTTTTCTAGGGGACGTTTCAATTCTTCACTGAAACAGGCTTTACAGCGGACAGGGAACTGCGATTGCTTTTTCAAGGTGGTACCAAAATTTTTGTGCAACTGACGACGGATGTTTATTTTGGTTAAAAGAATATGCATCGCAACTGTTGAACAACAGCTACAAACAAAATGATATCAAGTAATTTTATGAGTCATAAAAGACTGATTGTTGTGTGATGGCGTTAGTCCTCTCCAAAACATGGAAACAGCAAATAACCCATCACGTGATCATTTTAGTCAACCATTAAATAGTGCAGCAGATGTCAAACAATACATGTAAGGGGAGAGGTGATGGGGAAAATTTCTTCTCCTGGTCGCCAACTTGCAGCCAGAAAGAAATTCATAATACTACCTTGCAAGTGGATTAGGTTTTCAGTTCAGAGTTAATTCTCCAGAAGTACAACAAAAGGAACATCATGTAAACGCTTCCGTAAAGTATTGGTAGAACTGTCAATACTGACATGCAAGTTCCTATTTCCATAACACAATGCGATCCTGTGTGTTGAGCAGAGCTTATCACCATTGGTGCTAAGGCTTTGTCATCTCATGACCTACGTCATTACGCAGGTTGAGTGGAAAAACACTTTACAGGTTTGGGATGATAGAGAAATTTTATTGAGATAACTTAACAGAATCGGTAGATGTGTACCTTAAGTTTGATTCACGTAGAACTTCAGTACCCCATTCCGCTGCCAGGAGCGCCAGTGAGAGTGCACAGTTACAGTGGCTGCTTCCACTGGTGTGGAGTGTACTCGTTGCATGTTTCAGTTTCATGAAACGAACTGTGCAACAACTGTTCACGGTAAATTTCGCATCGAATACGCTAAGAACCTCCAAGCAGGCGTGCAATTTACTATTGACACATGAACTTTGTTGAGTGGGTCGATCACTGCACATGATAAATCACCAGGTCGCCTGCATGTTGATGATTATGTCGAACAGGTTAGGGCCACAAAAGTGGGATGGTTTTCTACCCGAGCCACCTCATTTCCTTACGGAATTTCGAGGTTTTCTCAATAATCGCTTCCCAGGTCGTTAGAGCAGTTGTGAAGGGGTTCATTAAACACGGTATGCATGTTCCTCCCCTATCAAACAATTTAGCCGATCTGAAAAATCTAATCGACGTTGCCTTTGCACAAGTTAGGCCCGATTTACTGCAACGAGTGTCGGAAGGGACTGATATCCAGTGGTATGTTTCTCGCACCAAAAATGGTAGTCACATCGAACCACAATGACACCTGACACATTTGTGTGAAAATTGAGACTGTTTGCTGAAAAATGATATATCTACCGATTCTGTAAGTTGTATCAATAAATTTCTATATCGTTCCAAAGTTGTGAAGTTATCAAAATAAATAAATAAAATCAATCCCCCATCTCCTTTCACAATTCTGCCTAACATAATAGACATTTTCACACACACACACGAATTTAATAAAATGAGAATGTAGTCTCACAAGTAGATAACTCTCACAGTGTGGACGAAAACAACGAACACGCATAAACATTGTTACTGTGCAGAGTGAAAACACACACAACTTCAGTTCAATTCACAAAAGTGAAGTGTAAATAACGCAGCGCAAGAAATACTGCGGGATGGCAAAAACTGCTAAGTGCCTATGTGAATCTAAGTGGAGATGGAATAAACAAGAGAACAACTATTTTGTTTACATTGGACGAAATATGTATGTAACTAAATAATAAGCAACCAGTTGCACAAAAAGAAATTTAATTTCTTTATCGGTTTCTGGAACTTAGTGCCCTTCTTCAGAAAGTTACACCTGTCGCATTGTTTGCAAGCGTCAACAATTACATGCATACAGCAAAATGTCATGGAAATGTGGTTCATAGAGTCTGTACAAAACTTTTATTTCGCGTCTTGATACTAATTTTGTACAGACACTATGAATCACATGACCATGGCATTTTGCTGTACGAATCTTATTGTTAACATCATCAGTGGAGAGTCACGTGACTGCCTGATATCAGTCCTACATCATGTACAACGCTCCAAAGCGAGCAGCGCGGTTTTCTTTCAGGGTGACTATTAGAGATCAGAAATGGGCTCTGTACACTCGTCGTAAATTCGCCAACGGGTGCTGTACGTCATCTTCAAACACACTGTCCGTGTGCTCGCAGACTGGACTCGTGTGTCTCTGTTGTAGACCAGTCTTCCCTGAGCCTGTTGTCAGGTATACAAGTGTACTCGACTCTCGCAGAAAGGAGAGCGAGTACATGAGCTCCCAGATACAATTGTGGAATCGTGGCATTTTCGCTAGATACACAACTGTGTTGAATGAAATTTCCGCCCTTAAACTGTAAATTACTATTCATTCATTTCACACAATCATGATTTCGGCTTTATAGCCATTCTCAAGTCCAAGTTGAAATGTTACAAAATTTTAAACCTACATAAATGATATAAGTAAGCTATATACCAATATAATGATGAGTATTATTCTGTTTATACATACATTTATTTAGGTAAACCTTTTTGGAACACTGTTCTTCATTAATTGTGATATTTAATTTCTACTCAAAGAATGTCTAACAATTACTTTGACATGTACACACTTTCGAGGCGTTTCCGAATAACAGCGGTACCGGAAAACATGAGATGACGATGGAGTGTAATCTCTGATGATTAATTATTAAGATAAATAATGAACTACACAACTCGCTGTTAGCCCATGAACGCAAGCTGCCATGACCAAGTGAAGAGAAATAACGCGCATTTTCGTCGCGGGGATATAAGAGTAATGCAGCCTTGTGTCCAGTTTTCGTTTGAGGCAGTACATACTGTATTTTTTCGATACGATATTGCAGTGTCTGTTTTGTTCAAAATTATAGGGTAGTTCAAAAAGAGCTCCGGTTTTGATGAATCAAAGTAAGAGTTTTTTTTTACAAAAAACAAACAAAATACATAAACATGTTCATCTAATCTTCCCATTTCATGTATAAAAAACTTGAGGCATATGAGCTTCTCCACTGCACTGGCACGTAAGAACTCTGTCCATGAAATTCGCTATGACTGCACAAGTTTCATTTCACTGACAAGTCATGGATATTTCGGAGTTCATTGGCATACACCATTGAATTAAGATGGCCCCAAAGAAAAAAGTCACAAGAAATTAAGTCACATGCCCTAGGGGGCCATTAACGTCAGCATTTCGTGAAAGAGGCGATCCGGCAAGCGCTCATGGAGCAATTGAATTGTTTCGCGGAGACTATGGCAGGAGGCACCATCCTGTTGAAACCACAACTCCAGTGTCCATTCTGTCCAAATTAGGCCACAAAATGCACCTTATCGTCGTACGGTATCGGTCTCCATTAAGCCGCACCAAACTGTCATCAATCGTTGTGTATGCGTTTCCCTTTCTTGGATCATGCAAGGATTTCCTGACCCCCAGTTTTGCTTATTCACAAAGCCATTTAAGTGGAAGCGTGTTTCACCACTGAAGATGATTTTGTTTGCGAAGCTGCCGTCCTCCTCTCGTCCTCTCAGATCTCAATCAACAGACTGTCGTCTCTCCTTGTGGTCCATAACTTTCAAATGTTGCGTCAGCTGAGTTTTATCGGGGTGATAATGAAGAACATTCTCCGTGAAGAGCAGCTTAAGCCCAATTGTTGGGAACGATGACGGATTGATTTCACTGGGCCAATAGCCACAGTCACGAACCACCACAATGTTCTCACTTCGGCCAGAACGACGATGTCAATGACTCTTAAGGTTTACTGTTGAGCCGGACGGAGTGGCCGTGCGGTTCTAGGCGCTACAGTCTGGAACCGAGCGACCGCTACGGTCGCAGGTTCGAATCCTGCCTCGGGCATGGATGTGTGTGATGTCCTTAGGTTAGTTAGGTTTAATTAGTTCTAAGTTCTAGGCGACTGATGACCTCAGCAGTTAAGTCGCATAGTGCTCAGAGCCATTTGAGCCATTTTTTTTTACTGTTGAATCCGTCTCAAAGTTGATTAATTCGGTGTCTCATTACGCCCTAAAATTGCGCGTAGCCGCCTGACAGTTTCAGCATAACTTTCTCCATTCTGATAAAACGTTTTCATGATTAGCACACGTTGCACACAAGTGAACTACACTGCGGTTGGACCCAGAATGCGAGGAATTCAGACTGAGTCAACAGTTCGAATGTTCCTGAAAATAAAAATGAATCAAAACGATGTGACCAACCGACAAACAAGCGTTGATCAGCCGTTTCAAAACTGGCGCTCTTTTCGAACAGACCTTCACTACGACGCGTTCTGTTGGACATGCATGCATATCCGAATAGTACTTCTTAACAACACAGGCAATGCAATATCGTATATATCTGCCGATACCAGGCAGCGGGAACTGCATAATGTCTAGGAGTGCAGAATGTGACACATGAACGACGACATACGGAAGTCTGAGTCTAGCCCTGGGTCGTGCACTCGTAGCCAATACGGTTAAGGCGATCGTCTGCTTGAAACGACAAATCCGGGTCCGAGTCCCGGTCCGGTACAAATTCTCACTTTCATCCTTCCCTTATATGGCTGATGGTTGTTCGTATTTGCAACTGCGAGTACATCTCATGTACATAAGTATGTAAGTTTTCTCACAGTGGAGATGGAATAAATAAGAGTACAACTATTTTGTTTACATTGGACGAAATATGTATGTAACGAAATAATAAGCAACCAGTTCCAGAAAAGAAATTCAATTTCTTTATCGGTTTCGGGAACTTAGTGTCCTTCTTCAGAAGGCTATAACTGTCGCATTATTTGCGAGCGTCAACAAATTCACACTATTTTTTTTAAATACATCTTTTATTCTACATGTTTGAACGTTTTACAGTGTTTAGATACATCCTTTAGGAACAATATTTTCATTTCTCAACATAATTTCCATCCCTCTCAACTGCCTTAAGCCATCTTGCAACCAGCGTCTGTATACCCGCACGGTAAAATTCTGGACCAACCTGTTGGAGCCACTGTTTTGCAGCGTGCACAAGGGAGTCATCATCTTCAAACCCTGTTCCACGAAGGGAGTCTTTCAGTTTGCCAAAGAGATGATAGTCACAAGGAGCCAGGTCAGGACTGTAAGGCGGGCGTTTCAGTGTTGTCCATCCGAGTTTTGTGATCGCTTCCACGGTTTTTTGACTGACATGTGGCCGTGCAACAGCAAAACATCCTGCTTTTGCCGATGTGGCCGAACACGACTCAGTCGAGCTTGAAGTTTCTTCAGTGTCGTCACATATGCATCAGAATTTATGGTTGTTCCACTTGACATAATGTCCACAAGCAAGAGTCCTTCGGAATCGAAAAACAATGTAGCCATAATGTTTCCAGCAGAAGGTGTGGTTTTGAATTTTTTTTTCTTGGGTGAATTTGCATGATGCCACTCCACAGATTGCCCCTTCGTCTCTGGTGAAAAATGATGGAGCCATGTTTCATCACCTGTCACAATTATTCCAAGAAATTCATCTCCACCATTCTGGTACTGTTCCAAAAGTTCGTTGCATACCGTTTTCTTGTTTCTTTGTGAGCCACAGTCATCATCCTGGGAACCCACCTGGCACAAACCTTTTTTAACGCCAACACTTTCAGTATTCTGCAAACACTTCCTTCCCCTATCCCAACGTAACGTGAAAATTCGTTCACTGTGATGCGTCAGTCAGCAGTTACCAATTCGTTAACTCTCTGCACATCGTCTGGAGTGTGTGCAGTACGAGGCCTGCCGCTGTGAAGACAATCCTAATATTGCCGTGCCCGCTTTCATCACGTAACCTAATTGCCCACCGACTGTACTGCGATCGACAGCAGCATCTCCATACACCTTTTTCAACCTCTTGTGGATGTTTCCCACTGTCTCGTTTTCACAGCACAGGAATTCTATGGCAGCACGTTGCTTCTGTAGAACGTCAAGTGTAGCAGCCATCTTGAAGACATGCTGTGATGGCGCCACTCACGGGAACAAATTGAACTAAGTTTGAAAACAAAAGGGAAGGATGTATCTACACACTGTAAAACTTCCACACATGCATAATGAAAACTGTATTTTTACAAAAATAGTATGCGTTTCTTTTGGAGTGACCCTCGTACATGCATACAGCAAAATGTCATGGACATGTGGTTCATAGTGTCTGTACAACACTGTTATTTCACGTCTTTACACTAATTTTGTACAGACACTATGAACCACATGACTATGGCATTTTACTGTACGAATCTCACTGTTGAGACTTGCAAATGATGAGACAGCCAACCTTCCGAAGATGGATACTAACCAAGGAAATTAATTTTCATTTATGCAACTGATTGCTTATTATTTGGTTATATACGACTACAGTTTGGTAATATACCGAAATATATATGTTTTTCGTTTGAAGCGTGGACTACAGCGCGAAACCTACTGCAGATATCACTTCTCTTATGGAACATGTCTGCAGTTGTGTACTTTGCATCAGTTACACC
This sequence comes from Schistocerca nitens, assembly GCF_023898315.1. NCBI lineage: Eukaryota > Metazoa > Arthropoda > Insecta > Orthoptera > Acrididae > Schistocerca > Schistocerca nitens. The sequence goes on from NC_064615.1 coordinate 960,009,808, forward strand.
CTCCTTCGTTAAAGACCATCTGATCCCGACAGTTGGTATGTCATTTTGATTCGTCTGTGCTGCTTTGCAGCAGCCAGGTGGTGTACTTATCTCCTGCAGTATGTGACGACTAGTCTTGAATACCCAAGAGAGAACGAATCGACGGGTCTGAAACGACCACTTCGCCACAGTTCTTGTGATACTCGCGGAACTACAGCGGGAATGTCGCTCACGTAAGTAGTGGCGAGCTCTTCCTGAGCTATAGCGCATGCAGGCCAAGCAAGTAAATGCTATTTGAGTGACATTTTCACTCTGTGTGTGCGCTGATATGAAACTTCCTGACACATTAAAACTGTGTTGTGGACCGAGACTTGAACTCCGGACCTTTGTCTTTCGTGGGCAAATGCTCCATCGAGTGAGCTACTCAAGTACGACTCACAACACGTACTCAAAGCTTTACTTCCACCAGTACCTCATCTCCTACCTTCCAAACCTCGCAAAAGTTCTCATGGGAAACTTGCAAGACTAGCACTCCTGGAACAAAGGAGTACTTCTGCGAAGTTTGGAAGGTAGGAGACGGAGTACTGGCGGAAGTAAAGCATCACTGAGGACGGGTCGTGAATCGTATTTGGGTCGTGAATCGTATTTGGGTCGTGAATCGTATTTGGGTCGTGAATCGTATTTGGGTCGTGAATCGTATTTGGGTCGTGAATCGTACTTGGGTCGTGAATCGTATTTGGGTCGTGAATCGTATTTGGGTAGTTCAGTCGGTAAAGCACTTGCCAGTGAAATGCAAAGGTCCAGAGTTCGAGTCTTGATCTGTAGTTTAAATCAGCCAGGAAGTTTCAAAGGAACGTTATTCCTGCAGAATCGTGGCTGGGTATAGGACGGCCGACCTAAGTAGAGGAATGGCGCCGAACGCAGCAAGCCTATTAGCACCAATATAATTGTGGCGTCTTGATTTGTGAAGCATGCATCCGGACTCGTTCTCACTCCGTTTCTGATCTCTAGTCACTAAGGTTTTGTCCGGTTAGCTTCCATACATTGAATATTATAGTCGGTACCACTCACAAAGCAGGCCGTTTATAAGCAAGGAAAACTGTTAAGAAAGTGCTACGATGTTCGCGTAACCAGTTGGGGCTTGGTGAGGCATGACGAGGTTGCGCATGGCTTATCGAGCCTTGTCCGTCATTGCCACACACCGTCGTTTTCGTTGTATCGCTAATCCATCTGTAGTATATTAGTCATTATCAATCTTGGTGGACAGTGTTCCTTGAATGGTCCGACCACCTCAATCATTCGTGAATGATTCCTGTTTTCACGAAGCGCTTGATTACTTGTTTGCTGGCATCTTCCCAAAATGGAAAGGAATACTTGGTGATGTAAGTAGATTACTCACCTACGTCTAGTCCATATTCTGCATACTAATGTGAAGTGCTTCCCGTTCCATTTACAGACGGAGCCTGAGGAAGATGACTGTTTGTACGCCTCAGGGCGGACTGTAATTTTATTTTCACAATCTCTACGAGATAGAAACGTAGGAATCTGAAGAACACTCTGCCTTGAAAGACTGCTAGGTGTGTTTGTGGCAGTTTCCTTTCAGTGTCCGCCAGATAAGATTTTTCAACACGTCTGTTACACTTCTCGGTAAATCAAACACTTCTCGCTAAATCAAACAAGCCTGAGACTGTTCACATTCCCCTCATATGCATATCATCGACGTCACCCGCATGTTCAACCTGAAGTGGGTCGTATACCCTGGAGAAACAGACAAAAGCAGTATCCAAGAAATAGTATCCTATCGACGGACCATTCGCTTCAACTACAACTGCGTAATATAGTCGATCCATTTAATATACTTTATATACATCTATGCGGCACATAATATATTACTTCAGTCCACGTAGATATCTCTCCATCCAGAATAACCTGCTGCAGCCTGCTTGTCGAAAAAATTTCAATACAGTCGGAAGCCTGGTTAGGTACCCACAGTAATGAGTTCTTTAGAAGGCGCTCGTATGAAGCTGCATCAAGATCTTTTAGAACGTCTAAAAACCCCGAATCGGTCTGGTTTATTCTATCCACGTCACTGAAGACACACAAGGTGGACGGAAATACGGAAACAGCAAAAATAGAATACATTACCAGGCTTAATACGATGTAGGAAAACCGTTGACATTCAAAACAGCCTCCAGTCCTCTCGGGAAGGTCAAATACACGTTCTGTGTCGTTCTCTATTCTTCCTGCAGAATAGTGGCAAGTTCGGGTAACGGTGAAGGTGGATAGTTATCACACACACTTCTCTCTGACCATAAATCCTCAATAAAATTGACATGGCAACTGATTCCGGCCACCAGTTAGTGTACAGAAAGTGGGAAACCATTATACACCACAGAATATTCATGAACGGCATCGGTAAAGCCTTGGCGTTATGGTGTGGGCAGGCATTTGCACAGTGGCGGAGCATCTTTGGATATGAAACTTCCTGGCAGATTAAAACTGTGTGCAGGACCGAGACTCGAACTCGGGACCTTTGCCTTTCGCGGGAAAGTGCTCTACCAACTGAACTACCCAATCGCGACTCACGCCCCGTCCTCACAGCTTTAATTCCGCCAGTACCTCGTCTCCTATATTCCAAACTTTACAGAAGCTATTTTGTGCGAGGTAGCGTTACAGTACAGCGGTATTGCAGGGAGATTAGAAGTGTGGTAGGTCCAGGCTTTGTATTTATGGACAATACCTGTCCTCTCAGGACCGTTGAGCTGTCAGGCACACTGGAAAGTGAAGATACTGAACATATGGAACGACCTGCTTACTGCCTGGACCTTAACCCTATGGCACGTGTCTGGGGTGCTCTTGGCACTCCCTCGCCGAAATCTGCAAGTACTGAAAACTGCCTGGAGAGAGGAGTGGGACAACATCATCCGTGAATTCCTTAACAGTTTTGTAGTCAGCATGAATAACAGTCGCAAAATGTGCATTAGTGCCCGAGGAGGGCATATTCCTCACTGAGTGTCCGTTATTGACCTTTATGTTAGGAGTGTGATCTGTCTCAAACATGAACGTTGTTTACATCTGTTACCCTGGTTTCCCATGTGGTGAAATCTGTACTATTTTTCGTTATAAATATACCACTCCACTTCTGTTACGAATGTACGGCGTTTCATGTCATCCATCAGTGCCTGTGATTATTCCTGTCCAACAACGTCTCTGTTCGTTAGCAATATTGCCAAAATCTTCAAATGTGTGTGAAATCTTACGGGACTTAACTGCTAAGGTCATCAGTCCCTAAGCTTACACACTACTTAACCTAAATTATCCTAAGGACAAACACACATACCCATCCTCTGGGAGGATTCGATCCTCCGCCGGGACCAGCCGCACAGTCCATGAGTGCAGCGCCTCAGACCGCTCGGCTAATCCCGCACGGCACCAATATTGTCAAGCAGTGTATATTTATTATTGAGTTCTTCAAGAAAAAATTGTTGTTGCTGGCGAGAATAAGTAAAGGAAGTTGTTATTGCCTATAATAAGTCAAGGAAGATGACTCGAGAATTTGACTCACAGTTTTGACACGAATCGTTATACTCGTCCTTACCAGTCGCTGTGCAGTGTTTGTGGGCCCACCACTTGACCATAGACGAAGTGTTCGGAACCTTTTCCGGAAACAAGCAGTCCACGCTTTCTAGCCATTCTTCCTGATCTACTTACTAAAATAATCTGTAACATTATTCCTCTTGGGCAGTTTAAATGCTGTGCGTCACAAATCCTTGACTATCATGTCGAAAAACCTTTTCTATAACAACACGAGGTCATCGTAGATTTCCCTTGTTTTGATGTAAAATGGCAGAAACTGTCCAAACGCCTATTAATTATTTGTTCACATAAACAACAAAAAAAACTGAAGAAAAACGTTGTAATTCAAAGTGGATGTAATGGCCCCTGTCCTGTCACTGTGTCCGCCTAGACGCCATTTCACAAAAGTTATTTTCAGTTGGCGACGGTCTCCGATGAAGCCATAGCCGACATAGGAATTTGTCGTTAAATAACCACTATTTCAACACAGTTACGTCAGAAAAAACCTAACTTACTACGTAAGTTTGTAATAATTACAGAAAGAACTTACCTTGGATCACAGGATCTATGAACCACACAAAACGTTGACTGCGAGACAACACGATATCCAGTCTCCTTCGAATGAAGGGAGTTTCGAATAACACCCTTATACCGTTTCTGTACTGACTCACAAATTCAAATGGCCATTACGACCACGCCGGTCACTGTGCCCGTCCTTCCTCTATCAGACATACGAGATACAGAAATGCGGCAGTTCATGAAAGTGTACGCCTGGGGAACTGCGATGTGGGGAACTCAAACGTGAATCATTGTAAATCCGGAGAAGAAGTAAATGGAAGCATTCCTAATGTGGTGTTACTGAAGACTTTAAAAATGAAGTGGAGGTTTGAAGTACCAAACGAATAAGTACTTAAAGGGAAAGGTGAGGAAAGAAATCTTCGGAGGACTAATACCAGACGAAGGGACAAGTTAGAGGGACATCTGCTACATATCCAGGAAGAGTCAAAATGGCGTCGGGTGAGCAGTACAGGGGGGAAATTAGAGGGATGGGAGGCACACGAGGCAAGAATATGCAAACCACATTATACAAGGTAATGGGTGTAGTTCTTGTGAAGAGATGAGAAGATCAGCACAGGATACGAAAGCATCGTCGAGCAACATCAAACCAGTCGAAATACTGATGGATATAAACAAACATTATTTGCTCGACTGCTATGTATTTACCACAGTACTCCCCACTACTTTAGGACAGTTGCATGGTGTCTGAGGGATAACTGTTTACAGGGTACCACACTGTTGTGGGTGAAGTCGAGACGAACAAATTGGTTCAGGGCACTTGTGGTCTATCGAACGGGGAGACAGCCTTCTAGAAGCCTACAAAAGCCATGAAATCTACAGAATATATACGGCGAGCAAAATTTTGGCAGAAATCCTCCTTGAATATCAAGAAACCCCTGGTTTTGCACTTTATGAATGTACAGGGTGATACCAAAGTTCATTAACATTTGAAAATTCAACACTTCACGGAATAATGAAGGTAGAGAGGTACAAATTGACACATATGCTTGAAATAATATGGGCTTGTACTGAAGCCAAGAAAGTGCATAAAACGATCAACAATTGGTGCTTCATAGGATACAAAATCAATAACTAGCAAACCAACAGTTTTTTTTTTTTTTTTTTTTTTTTTGCAAAGACGATGTTCTTTGTAAAAAAAGGCTCAAGATGTCGGACGTCATTCACAAACAGTATCTGTAGTCGAGCGACAAAGCTGTAAATAGCGCTGTTCAGCATTTCAGAAGGTGTGTTGAGAAAATGCCGTCGAACGTTCCCTTTTAGCAACCCTAATGAGGTCGGACTATCGCAGTAGACTTGTGACTTCAAATAATCACACGGATTGAAGTCTGGGGACCTGCTATGTCAAGCACGACGGAAGCGACTCAGCACGCGATCCGCAGTGAACGATGTGGAGATCTTTCATATGTGGAGCAGTATGGGGTGGAGCGCCATCCAGCGTAAAAGTCGTACCTTCCAGCAAATGTTTATCAGCTACACTAAGGATGATGCGTTCTCTGACATATTGTCGTAGGACTACGTCGCACCCATCACATCACAATCTGAAAAGCAGCGCCCCGCATTTCCTCGACGAAAAAGGATCCGATCACGATTGATGTGGGGCCGGCCGAAGTGGCCGTGCGGTTAAAGGCGCTGCAGTCTGGAACCGCAAGACCGCTACGGTCGCAGGTTCGAATCCTGCCTCGGGCATGGATGTTTGTGATGTCCTTAGGTTAGTTAGGTTTAACTAGTTCGAAGTTCTAGGGGACTAATGACCTCAGCAGTTGAGTCCCATAGTGCTCAGAGCCATTTGATTGATGTGGAAAATCCACACGACACCGTGACTTTTCCGTCATGCAGTGGGCTTTCCACGACAGGTCTAGGATGCCCAAATTCTGCAGTTGTTTGCGTTGACATACCCTAAGCGTGTGAAATAGGCTTCGTCCGATCGCAACACGTTAGAGAACCAGTCGTCATCATCCCCAATTTTTTGAAGTGCCCGCACCACAAATGCTCTCCGGGTCACAAAATCGGTGGCTAACAGTTCGTGATGACGCTGTATTTTGTATGAATAGCACTGCTCTCGAAACAGTAGTGCGTGGAATGCCGGAGCGAAGTGCGACTTCTCGAGCGGTGACTTCAACATGCGGAGATGAACAGCTGTAAAGTCTTCATTTCTACCTGAACCGTCCGAGCAGCGTCAGCACTTATGTCTGGTCGTTCACTAGCGACCGATCATGTAAACAACTCGTGATTATTTTCTTCATAGCAACACTTGTCGTAGAACATTTACCCGCTCGAATACCGCTCTTATGGCGACATGATCGTAAATCTGTAGGAGCGGATACTCCATTCTATAGTAAGATTTCACTAACAGTGCCTTTTCTGCTACAGTCGTCATGCCACGATTTCTGGCGCATATGATTCCCTCTCCCCCTACAGCTCATTTTATATGAGATTGCCATGCGGCGTCACTGACTTGTAGCTGTCCGGCGCCATCTGTTGGCCGGTTTTTGCACTCACATTTGGTTTGAATAAAACCTCAAATCATTTCAGGCACGTGTATCAACCTTTACCTCTCTTTTTACATTCTTCCGTGAATCAGTGCATTTTCAAATGTTAACGAACTTCTGGGTCCCCTTGTAAAATTGACGTGTGTGTAAATTCTACCTCAAAATATTTGAATTTAATAGCACAAAATTGGGGATTAAATCGTTTTCTTTGACTTGCCTTCTTAATACGAAAGTGCTGTGCTTGTAAGAGTTATGTTTATACCGAATTGTGAAGGCAATTATTTTTCGCGTGACGTTCACGGAAGTCTCTTTTCAATACTCTCACGGGAAATTTTAAATTAATAAGGTTAACCAAATAGCCAACTAAGCCAGTGACGTAAGAGAATGAGAGGATATTGAAAATCCCTTGCAGTGCGACTGAGCTCAAACATAGGTGGCTTCTGTAGACCTATTTCAATTTTTTCCCGGATTGATAGATCGTATGTGTCCGGTGTAGAGTTAAGCTGTACCTAACCCACGGTTCGGTAGTTTTGGTACAGTATATATAAATGGTACAGTAAATGGTAGGATTACCGGTAGAAACTTCTGCGTAACTTCTGCGCTTTAATGCAACCGAAACAATTACTCTTGATGCAAGTACAGTTTACATGCACAAGCACAATAGAATTATATATAATTATTGTTGTAATTTTGTACACAATAGAACATTGTTCATCATCATCATTAAACGCAAAAATCTTTCAAATGGCTCTGAGCACTATGGGACTCAACTTCTGAGGTCATCAGTCCCCTAGAACTTAGAACTACTTAAACCTAACTTACCTAAGAACATCACACACATCCATGCCCGAGGCAGGATTCGGACCTGCGACCGTTGTGGTCGCGCGGTTCCAGACTGTAGCGCCTAGAACCGCTTGGTCACACCGGCCGGCTAAACGCAAGAGTTTCTTGTTATAATTGGTAAGTGCGAATGTTGTTTGGTAATAATAAAAACATGTTTTATAAAAGCTCGACGAAGTATTGAAGCGATGTTTGATGTGTTTTCGGTTTGCGTTTTTTTACCTATTTTGATGAAATTGAGTTTCCTAGCGCTTTATGTTAAGTATGTCTCTTTTTTTATTTTTGCTATTACATCCCTCTGTTTTTCGAATTAAAACCTGGATTAAACAATGACAATTTCAATTTTGCTATAAATACTGCTTATTTTTAAGTAGCAGATAGGAGGATAACTACCTGGAACAAAACTGTTCCATAGGTTACGCAGCCCTTTATATATCCACACTGACTTTCTAGACGGTTCACCACTTCCGGTTTCTAGAGGAATCTAGTAAGACGCTGATCACATACGTAAACAAAGCGATCGAAAAAAGGTAACTCCCAATAGGTATGCAAAAACACCTAATGTACAGGTAACTTGGTAACTATCTTAACTGACCAAATGTACTAGGTAGGAAAACTACCGTAGTCTGCACGTACTTACGGTAGCCTATGAGAGTTCTTCGACTCTAGTCCTGTATCAAATAGTTCGTTTCGACTTCAGCTACACGACTGCGATACGTTGTAAACAGTTATCGTTTACAGCCTCTACATCGTCGATGTCTTGACCAATGTTCGAGGAAAGATGGGGAATATTTATCGAACAGGAGTAAGATTAATGGGGAGGGGAGCGGATGTTGACAGGTGGTATCGCGACGGCCACGTAGATAAGGGCGATAACACAGCGACTGTCGGATATAAAAGACGTCACTGCTATTGCGTCTGCAGCGTGTGTTTGACAGCAGATACTCTGAGCGTCACACGATGGAGAGGTACACAGGTCGCGTTGCCCTGGTGACGGGCGCCAGCTCAGGTATTGGCGCTGCCATCGCACAGGCGCTGGTCAGGAAGGGACTCAAGGTCGTCGGACTCGCCCGCAGGGTCGACAGAGTAAAGGTAAACAGCCGCATTGTAGCTTCTGTCCTGCAAGCGACAGCAGAATAACGACTTAATGGCTATAGCGGGTGGCATATGCTGACAGCAATCAGTTTCCTGCATAGCGCTAAGCTAGTTAGTGAATTTTATCCGAATTGGATGCTACTGGTCTCCGTGACTGTTCCTTTATAGGGAGTAGGAAAATTTCCGCAACCACTCACAATAAAAGATTATTTATTCGTCAAACAACCGGTTTCGGGCTTGTGTCCATCCTCAGGTGTTTATACTTTCATGTACATGTTAATATTGCTAGAGATCACTGTATAAATACAAAGAAAATTATTTGCTGGTGACTAAACAGATACAAGTGGAACAATTGTAAGTGACAAGGCAACATTTGGCGAAAATATATATCTGTACTTACATAAAGGTAAAGCATCATTATTATAACTATGCTGTGGTGACAGGTTTACAAAACCGGAACATGCACGTGAAAATGATAACAAATGTGCAACTGAGTGGCAAAACTGTCACCACAGCATAATCATAACAATGATGCTTCTTCTTTATTTAAGTACAGGTGTATTTTCGACAAATGCTGCCTTGCCACTTACAATTGTTCCACTTGCATCTGTTTAGTCACCAGCAAATAATTTTCTTTGTATTTATTCAGTGATCTCCAGCAATATAGACATGTACATGATTGTATAAACACCTGAGGATGGGCACAAGCCCGAAACCGGTTGTGTGACGAATAAATTATCTTTTATTGTGTGGCCGGCTGCTGTGGCCGAACGGTTCTAGGCGCTTCAGTCCGTAACAGTGCTGCTGCTACGGTCGCAGGTTCGAATCTTGCCTCTGGCATGACTGTGTGTGATGTCCTTCGGTTAGTTAGGTTTAAGTAGTTCTAAGTCTATGGGACTGATGACCTCAGATGTCAAGTCCCATAGTGCTTAGAGCCATTTGAACCTTTTTTTTTTATTGTGACTGGTAGCGGACATTTTTCTACAACCTACTAGCTAGTTAGTGCCGTAAAGTACGATGTCACCCTTCAGTGCTCGCAATGTACACTCCATACCATTTACATCGTAGGCAGAATGCTGTACGTTTGCCTGTAGTACCAGCACACTTTAAATTAAAATAAATTTTTAATATACCACTTTTTTAAATTGGATAAAAAAGTATTAAATACTTTTTCCTAGCCCCATACAGACTCCTAACCCCATACAGATAGACCAGAAAATTCGGGATTGAGAATGTTTAACGAGGACAGTATGTGAAGGATTTATAACGAAAAAGGAGGGGCGCAGGCAGCACATAATTAATGCATGAATAATTTACCTTCGCACTATTGGCTATAGCTATTAGGAATATGCACGGAGCAATGATAAATTTTTCACACTTTTTAGTTCAATTTAACGACGTGGTGTTTTAAAAATTCGTTTTTATTTAATTTATTGATTTCGCACTTCTCCACCCTCAGACATCGGACTTAACATATTTGCGACGATAGTACAAGTCCTCCTGCAGTCTGGTGCAATTTCCTAGCGTTGCCCTTCCCCATACACGACAGCATCAACTGCGAACTGCCTCATGGAGCTTCCATTGTTACCCACCCGGTCAGTTAGTCACAACGCAGCTATTTCTATTGGTGACTGAGGTCACTGTACTGAAAAACATTGCATAAGTAATTACTCCATAGCAGACTAATAATTATAGTTCCTAGGAGTACTATGTTTTTAGCTTGGTCGGTACCTCAAAGTACATGTGGCAAGAGCAAGCAAATAATGCTTATTTTCCCCTGGGCAGCAGGTAAGGCGTTGTAGATGCATGGACGAAAAACGGTTAATCTATAGTGACAGGAGTAGTCCATTTAATGATGCAATTACAACAGCGCAGAAAACACCAGTTAGTAAATGATGTGAGGTGTTTGCGGGAGGAATATTAGATCCAGAGAAAAAAGAACTAACACACTGAAGTGGGTAAATATTAAGATACCAATGTTCATAATATCTGCACTTATACCGATAACACCCTGTTCGTAGTGAACGTTAACGACCCTAAAACACTCCACTAGGGGGCTTCGGAAGTTACTTTTACGTTTGATGGTTCAGTAAACGCTGGTCATCGTTTACACATTTTAAGAACGCCACACTGTAATAACGACTGCTTGTTCAATAAATACTCTTAGTTTAATATTCTTTCCTGTCACAACATCAGTCACTAATTTAGATCAATCTACAATAGAAACATACTGTAGTCACGACGTCGTAATACTGTGATCTCATCCCTTCATTGCACAGGCTCTTGAACTCAAAGATGCCCCGGGCAAGCTGTACGCCCTTCAGGGCGACGTCAGCAGTGAGGAGAGCATCTTGTCCGCCTTCAAGTGGATCGAGGACAACTTGGGAGGCGTAGATATTCTCATCAACAACGCTGGTGTCATCGGGGAACTACCTCTAACAAGTGAGTTGAAATTATCTCTCCACTGCCCGATGAAACACCTGGTAAGGTAACGACGCTTCGCAGATATCATTTTTACTTAAGAAGATCGTTTGTCGTAGACAGAAATAGCGTATATCTTGCAGTTATCAGTATGAACTGTTGCCTGTTACAGATAAAGACTTTGGACAAGCGTCGAATTAATTACTGTGGGCTAGTACATCTGCCAGTCTGTGGTTTTTAGGCGGTTTCTCACGCTTGTTTAGAAAAATACTGCTGTGATCCCGGAATTCCGTATCATAGAATAAAGTATTTCACGATTCACGGACAGATGCCGCACACGACTTCCCTCCCTTAAGCTGTCGGCACGCGTGACGAGGCAGCTAATGTTGATGTGCACGCAGACGGTATATCAACGTGGCAAGTATATTCACGAAAACGGACGCGCGTAAAATTCCTGCGTTATTTCCATTAAAAGGCACATTTCCTGCCTTGTCCATAAGCTAGCCACGTTGTTCCGTCTGTGGCATGTGCAAATATATTTCAATTTCCATCAATATGTAAGAAAACAAAAAGGAAAGATACATATTTCCTTAAGGCAGTGTTACAGGCCCTTTGCTGTTCCTTATTTATATAAACGATTTGGGGGACAATCTGAGCAGCCGTCTTAGGCTGTTTGCTGATGACACTGTCGTTTATAGACTAATAAAGTCATCAGAAGATCAAAACAGATTGCAAGCCGATTTAGAAGACATATCTTAATGGTGCGAAAATTGGCAGTTGACCCTAAATAACGAAAAGTGTGAGGTCATCCACATGAGTGCTAAACGGATTTCGTTAAACTTCGGTTACACGGTAAATCAGTCTAAACTGAAAGTCGTAAATTCAACTAAATACCTAGGTATTACAATTACGAAAAACTTAAATTGGAAGGAACACGCGCGACTGCTACGGTCGCAGGTTCGAATCCTGCCTTGGGCATGGATGTGTGTGATGTCCTTAGGTTAGTTAGGTTTAAGTAGTTCTAAGTTCTAGGGGACTGATGACCACAGATGTTAAGTCCCATAGTGCTCAGAGCCATTTGAACCATTTTTTGGAAGGAACACACAGAAAATGTTGTGGGGAAGGCAAACCAAAGACTGCGTTTTATTGGCAGGACACTTGGAAAATGTAACAGATCTAGTAAGACTGCCTACACTACGCTTGTCCGTCCTCTTTTAGAATATTGCTGCGCGGTTTGGGATCATTACCAGATAGGACTGACGGAGTACATCGAAAAAGTTCAAAGAAGAGCAGCACGTTTTGTATTATCGCGAAATATGGGAGAGAGTGTCACAGAAATGATACAGGATTTGGGCTGTACATCATTAACAGAAAGGCGTTTTTCGTTGCGACGGAATCTTCTCACGCAATTTCAGTCAGCATCTTTCTCCTCCGAATGCGAAAATATTTTGTTGACACCGCCCTACATAGGGAGACATGATCACCATGATAAAATAAGGGAAATCAGAGCTCGTACGGAAAGATATAGGTGTTCGTTCATTCCGCGTGCTATACGAGATTGGAATAATAGAGAATTATGAAGGTGGTTCGATGAACCCTCTGCCAGGCACTTAAATGTGATTTGCAGAGTGTCCGTGTAGATGTAGATGTAGATGTCCAGTCAGTAATGGCATTAGTTTATAAAGTTCACCAAAGCGAACAAATTCACTCCTGGCAGAGAGCGCTTTCATATTTACTTAACATTTATTTTATGACCAAGTCCCGAAATCTTATAGAAAACATGAAGGTAAAAAAAATATATAGTGGGACACGAACCCTCTACCATTTTACCCTATTTTCTATAGCGCGACCCATCAACTGACACAGCAACACCGAAATTTCGCAGTGTGCTACCTTGTTTTGTATGTTACGGTCATCTAGAGGCTATAATCGCTGAAATGTAACTAACGTTTGACTGTAATTAATCGTAACAAGAACGACACGTTTTTCATGAATGCTCAACGTGCCGTTGCCGCTTGACGATTATGGCATTAGAAAAGGTCTTTTTTTTTAATAAAATAAAAAAAAAACAATTGTACCAGTGAGGATTCGTTCTCGAGACATTCAACGCGCTAGTGCTTAGCATAATATATTCGTAAGGTGTAATGCATAACATAAAATCCAACGAATATGGACTGCGATCGAACACGACAAATACAATATGGCGTTCGCTTTCTGCTTGTGGCATAGTGAGTGTTCTTGCTTCCTGTTGTCTCTATTTTACGTGGCACGTTGCACAGACATCGTACGTGTTTCACGTGGCAAAGTGGCTCGTCAACGTGAAATAGCAGGAAGTGACATCACAAAACTGGTACAGCACCACGTCAGCGATAGCTAACTCGCCCCGTGTGACGACAACTTTAGGTTACCTTGGCGACTGTGGCCTTAGGAAAGGCATCCGGTCAGAAAGTTAAATAACAGAATAAAGTCTGCCTACTTCTGAGAAAGCGGACCCCGTACAAGAGTGAATAATTGCTAGGGAAAATAAAAAGAATGTCATCAGCAAAATGCTGTCTGCTGCTGCGCTGTGTGACAACGTTTGTGCAGTAGGCTATATCACATAAAGTGCCACTAGTTTTCATTACACGCTAACGCCTACCCCTTAGTTGCACGTCACAGATTTGTTTGTCATAGGTAATATATGCTAATTAGCGATAAGCCTGCATGCCACGAAAGACTAAAAATAGTTATCTGTGTACATAGGTGCGAAGACAGCTGACTGGAAACGAATCCTGGACGTGGATGTTCTGGGGCTGTCCATCTGCACTAGGGAGGCATTCCAGAGCATGCTGAAGAGGGGCGTCGATGACGGGTTCATCATCCACATCAACAGGTCAGCATATTCTTCAGTTGCATTATAACTGGAGCACAAAAAAAATCCCGTGCTAAACACTAATACTGGGTGGTTATAATTATAGTATAGCTACTCGCAGTTGTGCAGTGTGGGCTGTAATTATCTTGTGGCAACGAAACTTTGCACATATTCTGGCGCTGTACAGCACCTCGTCGACATCTCCGGTACTCTTATTGAACAAACTGTGTAAGCAGTGGTTAATAATATATCAGCGATACGCCTTTATCACATGTTTGACCTCTTCTACCCACTTCCGTTCCTTTCATTACCTAGAGAAACATTTTTATACGTCTTTCTTGAATTCACAGCGCCAGATTTTGACCTGGTGGCCAAAATTGGAACTAATTTTTTTCCCGATTAAATCGGTTTCGCATTAACGCATTTGACTATCTAATATGTTTCGCTGCCATGCGATAATTACAGCCCACACTGGAACTCTTTGAGTAACTGTGCTTTAAATACAACCAACCGGTAGATTAAAAAGAGAAGGCCAGCTGATGGGGAAGTCAAAGTGAGATACAACATCAGTGATGATGTTGGTGGCGTTTACTTTCTTTTCCTTTCTAATGACCCCGTTGTCGACGGGACGTTAAACACTAATCTCCTCCTGCTACTACTTTTATTTAGTTTTCACTTACATAGCAACATCACAGTGTAATTTAACAATATGACTTCATATATTTCACACAATTTGACATTTCCTATTGAGCAAAATATTTTATACTATAGTATATGTACCAGAGCAATGCTGGTAGCGCACTTGCCCTCGAAAGGCAACGTTCCAACTTCGAGTCCCTTCCCGGCAAACAGTTTTAATCTGCGAGGAAGTTTCATATCAGCGCACGCTCCGCTGCAGAGTGAAAAACTGATTCTGGAAATATCCCTCAGGCTGTGGCTAAGCCATTTCTCCGCAACATGCTTTCTTCCAGGACTTTTAGTGCCACAAGTTTCACAGGAGAACTTATGTGAAATTTGAAAGGTACGAGATGAAGTACTGGAGAAAGTAAAGCTGTGAATACGGATCGTGAGTCGTGTTCGGGTAGATCGGTTCGTAGAGGACAAGCACGAGAAAGGCAAAGGTCCCGAGTTCGAGGCTCGCTCCAGCATACCGTTTTAATCTGTTACGAAGTTCCATATCAACACACACCCCAGTGCACAGTGAAAAATTCATTTTGGTAATCAGTTGGTAGAGCACTTGCCCGCGAAAGGCAAAGGTCCCGAGTTCGAGTCTCGGTCTGGCACACAGTTTTAATCTTCCAGACAAGTTTCCATCTTAACACTTGCCCCTAAGTCATAGGCCTTCCATGTAGGCTGTACCTTCTGGAGCAGACAGCACGACTGCGCGGGGTAGCCGCGCGGTTTGAGGCGCCTTGTCACGTCCGTGTGACTCCTCCCGTCGGTGGTTCGAGTCCTCCCTCGGGCATGGGTGTGTGTGTCGTCCATAGCGTAAGTTAGTTTAAGTGAGATTAAGTAGTGTGTAGGCCTATGGACCGATGACCTCAGCAGTTTGGTCCCGTAAGACCTTACCACAAATTCCCAAACACAGCACAAATAAAAGGAAAATGTGACTCGGAAGGGATCTGTCTTTCTTGATTATATTAAAAGCGCTCAAAGCTCCCTCAGATGTCACGTCTTCAGTTACGACTCAGAGAAAGTGATGTGCTATGTGGCACCTAGAGTGCGCCACAGTACACATAGCGGAACATTATTCGCTCTTTTTCGCGAAATGTGAGAGACAGTTTTCACTAGTCGGTATCTCTACAAGTACTATTCGATTCTGCTCCCGTCAGATGTGACCGATATGTCAGCTCCGTTTGCTCCGAGTGAGCTCCGATTGGTTGTAGCTTCCTACGTAGTGCCTGAGATAATCCGAACGAGTGGAATACGCCGAACTAGATCGCTGGTGAGCGAATCCGCTCAGCAGCTCTAGGTGGTACACAGTACTTCCTTCCGAAAGGCAAATGGCAGTTATAGGAATAGAATCCGGCCAAAGAAAACTCTGCTGACACGATATTTCGCCATTGCCGGGACAGGTGCCGGAAAAAATGTAACTATTATGCATAAATAGGCGGACAGACCTAATACTGTATAATTAAATTATTGCAGAATAGATTACATATAATTATTGGTATCAAGTAATTTCACTACGATACTGCTACTCTTTTACTCGGCATTTTTCAACTCACACTTTTACTCTTATCAGTATTTTAAAGCAGGTATCGTATCGAATGATCCTAGTACTGATTTATTTAACCAGAATCCTACTCCTGTAGCCGAGGACGCTAACGCATGCCTGTGCGGTAACACTCGACTAGAAGATAAGCCGGTTCGAATCCTGGTGGTGGATGAAATCTTTACTGTCAGTATTTAGTCGGCAAGGGGAGAAGAGATTGTGGTATAAAGTCCCTGACCACACCTTTCCGTCAATGTCCAGGATTAAATTCGAAACTTCTCCACAGTGTGTCACGATGTGAGGGCTTGTGGATCTGTGGACGATGAGTGGAGCAAGCTACACTATGTGATCAAAAGTATCCGGACACCTGGCTAAAAATGACTTACAAGTTCGTGGCGCCCTCCATCGGTAATGCTGCAATTCAATACGGCGTTGGCCCATCTTTAACCTTGATGACAGCTTCTACTCTCGCAGGCATACTTTCAATCAGGTGCTGGAAGGTTTCTTGGGGAATGGCAGCCCATTTTTCACGGAGTACTGCACTGACGAGAAGTATCGATGTCGGTCGGTGAGGCCTGGCACAAAGTCGGCTTTCCAAAGCATCCCAAAGGTGTTCTACAGGATTCAGGTCAGGACCCTGTGCAGGCCAGTCAATTACAGGGATGTTAGTGTTGCGTAACCACTCCGCCACAGGTCGTGCATCATGAACAGGTGCTCGATCGTGTTGAAAGATGCAATCGCCATCCCCGAATTGCTCTTCAACAGTGTTGTTTGGCGAATAGCTGGAAAACGTTACTTGTCATCATACACTGAAGTGCCAAAGACTTTGGTATAGGCAAGTGTATTGAAATACAGAGATACGTAAACAGGGAGAATACACTCTGCGGTCGGCAACCCCGTTGTTAGATCGGTTACTGCTGCTGCAATGGCAGGTTATCAATATTTAAGTGAGTTTGAACGTGGTGTTATAGACGGCGCACGAGCGATGGGACTGAGCATCTCCGAAGTAGCGATGAACTTAGGATTTTCTCGTACGACCATTTCACGAGTGTACCGTGAACATCAGGTAAAACATCAAATCTCCGACATATCTGGGATGCCCTGCAGCGTGCTGTTCAGAAGAGATTTGCACCCCCTCGTACTCTTAAGTATTTATGGACAGCCTTGCAAGATTCATGGTGTCAGTTCCCTCCAGCACTACTTCAGACATTAATTGAGTCTGTGTCACATCGTGTTGCGGCATTTCTGCGTGCTCGCGGGGGCCCTACACGATATTAGGCGGGTGTACAAATTTCTTTGGCTCTTCAGTGTATGTAGTGCTAATAGTGAAGTACAGAGGAGGTGGTGTTACGGCATTGGTGCTTTTGTAGCGGTTAGGGTGGATCCCCTTACCGCACTTAGAAAAACGCTAAATTTAATGTGGAAGGATATTAAGATATTTTATAGCATTTTGTACTGTGTATAGCGTACAGTGGAGGAACTGTTCGGTCCTGATGATTCTTTGTGTCAGTATGACAATGCACCCTGTCATAAAGTACGTTTGTGAGATAATGGTTTGTCAACAATAACATTTATGGAAAGGACTGACCTGCCCAGAGTCCGCATCAGAACCTAATACAACGCCTTAGAGATGACTTAGAACATCGACTACACTGCACACCCCAGCGTCCAACGTGGCTACCCTCTCTGGTTTTGACTCTTGAGGACGAATGGGATTTTTTTTCCTTTATTGTATTTCAATTCCCCATCGAGGCAGACTGGCAGCAGCATATGCGCTGCTCTTCAGCCGAAAGACATAGAACAAACAATAGAAATTTAAAAATAACAAAGGAGAAAACATGGTGAACATAGATATAAAAAAAGGGGAAAATCAAGGAAGACAATAGACAAAAAATGGGAGACTGTAAAATGGAGATAAAAACTGTAAAATAGTAGTGCACACGAAAAACCACACACTGGGACAATTAAAAGAACACAAGGACCAGTATGACCGGAGCATAAAAGTGTTGACGGATGGCGTAGCACATAAACACTGACAGTAATACTAAGTACAAGGCCAGTACACAATTATATCACACCTCTTGACGCGCAGGAGAAACAGCACTAAACACAACACTGATGTGGTACACTGACGATGATCAAAATGGAGGATCTGCCATGCACAAGGAGATGAGGGAGAAGGAAGGGAGGGAGGGGTAGAGAGGGGGCTCAAATGGCTCTGAGCACTATGGGACTCAACTGCTGAGGTCATTAGTCCCCTAGAACTTAGAACTAGTTAAACCTAACTAACCTAAGGACATCACAAACATCCATGCCCGAGGCAGGATTCGAACCTGCGACCGTAGCGGTCTTGCGGTTCCAGACTGCAGCGCCTTTAACCGCACGGCCACTTCGGCCGGCAGAGAGGGGGGCAGATGGGCGGGGGGCGCACCAAAGAGAGCCAGGTAGGGAGGGACATGGGAGGGAAAGAGGCAAGGATGGAGTGCAGGATCTCCGGGGGGGGGGGAGGAGGAAAGGGAGAAGGAGAGGAGAGTAAAAAGGGGGCCCTGTGGAGGGGGGGAACAAGGCCAGGTTATATTTGGAAGGAAGGGTATATGTCAAGGCGAAGTTCATCATCTGGGAGGGGGAGGCGTTGGAAATTGCCCTGATGAAGGAGATGGAGGGTGTGGAGGTGGAGAGAGGATAGAGGCACGGCAATGGGTGGGGGATGGAGAGGAAGCAGGAAACCAGGGGGTGGGAGGGATCAAACCTGCGGACAAAAAGCGGGTGGGTGCAGAGATCTAGGCAACGCTGGCATAACAGAGGATAGGACGGATGAGGGATTTGTTGGTGTGAGGGATGGTGGAAGAATGCAATCCTCATGTCCGGCCAGACAGGAGTTTCAGGAGGTGGGAATGGGCTTTCTGCTGGAGGGTCTGGAGGTGAGGGGTCCAGGTGAGGTGATGGTCAAGGGTGAGGTCAAGGTATCTCAGGGTGGAGGTGAGCTGGATGGGATAACCATAAAGGGTGAAGTAGAAGTCATGGAGACGGAAGCAGTGGGTGGTGTTGCCTATGATGATTGCCTGGGTTTTGGAGGGGTTGAGACGAAGGAAGCACTGGTTACACCAAGTGTTGAACTGGTTAAGGTGGGTTTGGAGGGTGCGTTGGGACCATTGAAGGGTAGGATAGAGAGCCAGGAAGGCGGTGTCATCAGCATACTGGAGAAGGTGGACAGGTGAGGGTGGCTTGGGCATATCAGCTGTATACAAGAGATAAAGGAGAGGGGAGAGGACAGAGCCCTGGGGGACACCAGCAGTGGGATACAAGATAGGGGAGTTGGTGTTGTCGAGGGTGACATAGGAAGGATGGTGCGAGGAAGGAAGCGACCAGACGGACAAAATTGATAGGCAGGTCGTAGTTTTGGAGTTTAAAGAGGAGACTGGGGTGCCATTCACGGTCATAGGCATTTTGGAGGTCGAGAGAAACATAAATGGCGGAGCGACAGGAGTTGAGCTGGAGGGAGAGAAGGTGAACGAGGTTAAGGAGTTGGTCTTCAGCGGAGAAGGAGGGTCGAAAGCCACACTGGGTAAGGGGGAGGAGGTAATGATGATTAAGGTGCTGATGGATACGGCCGGAGAGGATGGATTCGAAGACCTTACTGAAGATGGAGGTGAGGCAGATGGGATGATAGGAAGAGGTGGCAGAAGGGGGTTTGTTGGGTTTGAGGAATAAGAGGATGCAGGAAGTCTTCCACAGGTCAGGGTAGAAGGACGAATGGGATGCCATTCCTCCATAGACATTCAGACACCTCATTGAAAGTGTTCTGAGCTGAGTTCAAGAAGAGAGGACACAAGCTACATAAATCTCCTCAAATAGGTGTCCGGACACTTTTTATTATATAATGGAGAAGTATATTATGGAAAAGTAAACTTAGGGAACTGTGCATTCGCCTCCATAGAGTAATTTTGAGGTAGTGAGTGAATGTTTGAAGCACGTCTCTTTGGTTACAGTGTGTTGGGCCACATACCGCCTGGCGGCTCCGATATAGCGATGTACGGCGCAGCCAAGCATGCTGTCACGGCCCTGCTAGAGGGACTGAGGAAGGACCTCGTCGCCAGGAAGAGCAAAATACGGTGTGGGGTAAGTTCTCAGAAAAATCTCACCACTATCTGGAGTATAGAGTCTATTAGTCAATGCTCATTTAAACTGTTGGATGGCTGTAACACTTTTCGGTCAGTAACCCATAAATGTTTTTCGGCCGATGGAGGTGTCACGGCATGTCAGGGGTCAACATTTCCACGAGATTCCTTCTAGCGTCAATGATCCATCGGCCATGAAGTATTTATGGGCTATTTATAATGACTAGAGACCGGAAAATTTATATGCGTATCCACTGGAATGATCTTTCCAGTTAAAAGTAATGTGCTCGCTAGTGATCTCTGCCATTACATGCCATATATTGAGCCACAAGTACTTTGTTCTGAAAATGCCTTCCTGGTGCGACAGGTTCCAATTGCTTTCACCTGTCGCAGCTTCAAGCACTTGGCACATTTGTCCATAAAGCTCACTCACATTTCGAAGAAGAGTGAAGCCTAGATAGCGTCATCTGATATTTTCTCTAGTAAAGGTACACAGAGCTCTAACTTAATCGTGTTACCAGCAAATAATGGGCCAATCATGACACGAGTGTGAATGCGGAGGAAGAGCCGAAATCAATTTCATATTCGTCCTGTATTGCCGATTTGTTAGCTAAAGCCAGCTGCTGTAGTTCTTTGGTAGGCGTGTCTGTGGGAACTAGCCGCAAGACTTGATTTTCGCTGCGTGCTACGAAAAGCGTAAATGCAAGGGTACACAGCGAAACATATGTACGTTATTCATAATGAATTTCTTTAATTACACCTCTCGCTGACAAAAGTTCTGTCGCTGTTGATGTTTGTAAAGCATGTGTTGTGTTTGCAGTGGGCTTGTTGCTAAGCGTCTTGTGATGTGAATATGTTTTATACTGTTTTTTTTCTCATCAAGATATTCTTTTTGTGTTTTGTACGTGATGAATATTCTAATCGGATCCAGTTGCTTACGCACTTCTCATTATTTTCCTCGTTTTTTAAAAAATCTTTCTCAACATTGACGAATTCCTCTCGGAAAAAGTCAAGTAATATATTCTCTCCGGGCGACATTTCGAATAGATTCTTACAAGTACTCTTCTGGCAAGGTGTCTGGGTCCTGTAGTAAGCTGTTGTTTGTTCGTTTACACGACTCAGAAGACGCAATTAACAGGACCTAGTCATTTTTTAAAAGGTCATCTTTCAGAGTCGCTTAGTGTTGCCGATAAATACATCTTTCTTAACTAGCGGTTTCGATCATTTTCTGGTATAATAAAACTATTTACAATAACCTGTATCACCCTTCCCAAAGTAGTGTCAGACTGATGATGCAAAGTATACTTGAGCATGAGAGTGTACTAAAATTAATTATATATGGTTCAAATGGCTCTGAGCACTATGGGAATTAACATCTATGGTCATCAGTCCCCTACAACCTAGAACTACTTAAACCTGACTAACCTAAGTGAAGTGTCGGCATAAGTGCCAACACCGTGTTGTTTGAGGAAGCCGAAATGCACGCTATAAGCTCACGCCGGATGGCGTGAGGTCTGAAACAGGATACTTAATGAATGCTATAAAGAAAAGTACGTAGCTGCTGGAATACTTAACTTTAATCAACAATTGGTGAACATTGGTCTTGTTACTGTACATGATTCATTAGATACATAGCAAAGGATAAATGGCGCTTTGCTAGGTCGTAGCAATTGACTTAGCTGAAGGCTATGCTAACTATCGTCTCGGCAAATGAGAGCGTAATTCTCAGTGAACCTTTCCTAGCAACGTCGGCTGTACAACTGGGGCGAGTGCTAGTGAGTCTCTCGAGACCTGCCGTGTGGTGGCGCTCGGTCTGCGATCACCGACAGTGGCGACACGCGGGTCCGACATGTACTAATGGACCGCGGCCGATTTAAATCTACCACCTAGCACGTGTGGTGTCTGGCGGTGACACCACACTAAGGACATCACACAACACCCAGTCATCACGAGGCAGAGAAAATCCCTGACCCCGCCGGGAATCGAACCCGGGATTAATTATATACATCAATGCATTTTACTGTTGACCGTATAATGCATTTTATCATTGACGGCAATGAGTCAGGGTGGTTTTTATTTTACTTAACGCTACAGTACGCCTTTAGCGTAGCGGTTGTTGTAAACATGATCATATGATCGAAACCAGTAGTCAGTAAAGATTCATCAGCAGCTGTTGGCGGTTTTGGAAGACGATTTTTTTGAAATGCTTACAAACTGTGGGTCACCACGTGCACAAAGTATGTTAGGACTCACACGCTTCGACAGGAGAAGCTAGAAACTTGTCGAAACGTCTTTCCGAAACGAATACATTAGCAGCTGATTTTCCGATATTTCATCAGAGCAATCCGTTGACAAAACTTTCATTCTTCCTGAACGCCGAATCCGCAAAACACAGTGTAGGAAACAGGGACACAAGAGCAAATTGAGAAGAAGAAGAAAAATCACAATTTTTGGCACCCAATAATCAGCAGAAGACATGCAAGTCATTGATCTGGAGGAACAATAACTGTTGTGCCGGATGAAATTATACTCGTTGATACAACGGTAAGTTCTTTGGTTTGCTCCGGGAGGAGACTGGGTGGAGACTGTAACACACAAAACATTAGTTCAGTTTATTACAACACAGATAAGAAGAATTATTTAGCTGGGTAGAGTCCATTTCCGCCAGAATGTCATGAGTATTCGCAACTGTCTGTGAACAGCGACGTATCACTTGATACACACAAATAACAGGTCTCTCTCTCAGCACTATTAACAAAACTTTCACGTAGAGTCCCACCAATACATGGATCACACAGCTTGCGTACTAGAAGTTGATGGCGGACAAAATGTGTTCAGTGAGCCGCTAATGGAATACGACACTTGGTTCACTGCTCGTAATTCAACATTATTATTCCTTCATTTAAATACACTTAAATGATCACATAGAGACTAACTATATCTGTATAAAAGATTTCTTGATGAAAACGACAACTTACTTACAAATACCAAGTGTGATGTAAAGCCACAAGGCGCTCACTAGTAGAAATCTGGAAAGAGCACCCACCGACTGGCGAAAGTAACAGCGTGCCTTCTAGCCAAAACTCCTGCCTTGCTGTGACCTGTTAAAAATGTTCTGGGCTTTTGTAGACAAATGTTTACTGCATTCTTTGCAAATCTTTTCGCAACGGTACAGTCGAACAGTGCCGCAACAAGGCTGATGTCACACAGAGCTATTACAGTATAACAATTATTAGAACATTAAATCACCAAACATGTGTAACTTCAGATTTTTGACAGTATAATAAAAGGAATCAGAGATTTGTAGTTTAGCACCGCAAATAAATGTGCCTCAGACACAATACGAACCCTATAGTAGCCCTGGTAGATGATTGCTGGGCTCTTATTACTACACTTGAGAGTTTTCTCCTTGGCCGCTGGTGGGCAACGTGGCACGGGTTACTGGAAGGCGCTCTCGCAGGTAAATGTACACTGTGCACATTAATAGGACCACGAGTCAAAAGCAGACGTGCAGGAAGAGTCAGTGAGGTGCACCAGGCCTCTTGGTTGAGGATCAGTGTTGCATACAGTCAGAGTCTGTGAGGTTCTGGAAGATACGGTCAATGATGATGAGCCATGCCGACTCCAGCCCGGTGGGCACCAGGCCTCTTGGTTGAGGATCCGTGGGGCATACAGTCCGATAGAGGTGGTCCCACATATTCCCGTCTGGGCCAAAATCTGGGGAGTTTGGTGGCCGGGGGAGTACGGTAAACTCATCCTGGTGCTCTTCGAACCACGCATGTGCGTCGTGTGAAACGTTGCATTGTCCTGCTGGTGGGTGCCATCAAGGCAAGGAAAAAAAATTGCATTTAGTTATGGACATGGTCCCCGAGGATAGATGCAGAATAGTGTTGATCCAATGTGCCTTCCATAATTACGAGATCAATCAGGGCATGCTACGAAAACATTCCCCCAGACCGCAACGCTCTTACTCCGGCCGGGATCCTTCTGATGATTGTTTCAGGACATTTGCTCTCTTACGTTTCACACCGTACACGACAACAGCCACTTGTCTGGCGGAACATAAAACGTCATTCGTCTGTAAAGGCCATCTGTAGCCAATCAGTGGACGTCCGATTGCAATACTGGCGTTCAAATTCCAGCCTTCGTCGCCGATGAACAGCTATCAGCATGTGTGTATGTATATGTGTGTGTGTGTGTGTGTGTGTGTGTGTGTGTGTGTGTGTTTGGGGTCTACGAGGGTTCAACGATCCTCTTACACATGGATGCATGAACTAGGCGTCTGCTGCAAAGGTCGCTGACCGATCGTTGAGGAGATGCTGGTGATAATCCCTTGGTTTTATCTAGGCGGTCAGTTGCTCAACAGTTGAACGTCTTTTCGCACGAACACATTTCCGCAGCAGTTGTTCACCACTGTTGTCTACGGCGCACGTCGCACCGTAGTTGCATCGGCGCCGATTTTGGATAGCGTCATTTTGCCACGACAGTATATGAGTATTTTAACCATAGTGGCACGCCAACAGTTTACAAACTTAGCCACTTTGGCAGTCCCTCCAGCCCGGCCTAGAAGCCAATGATCATGTCCTTTTGGATGCCAAATAAATTTCTCCGTCTCCACATTACGACAACGACTGCACTGTTTTCTGCGTACCCCGACAGGCTTTCTACAGGGTGATTCAACAGTCCCAACCGATTCTTTTTATGCAACTGGCAATGCCTTCAAATACCATGCGCATGATTTTCACAATCTCTACCTCGCTACATGCAAACTATTGATCCTACAGAAAAAATGAACAGAACCTTTCTGTAGGAAATTTAACGTAGTTACATTTTGCACTGGGATATGTTTTCGCTAGAGGTGTAGTTTTTGAATTATTCAAGAAAAACGAACAAAAGTAAACTTCAAATATGTGTTCCTGAATAGCCCGAAAACCTCGGTCTACAGCGAAAACGTATCCCAGTACAAAATTTAACTAGACTAAATTTCTTACAAAAGGGGCTTATTCATTTTTTCTGTGGTACTGACTGTTTGCACGTTACCAGCGAAAGAATATGAAAATCTCGTGATTGGTTTTTGAAAGCATTGCCGGTTGCACAAAACCCTTCGGTAGCGGCAGTGAATTACCCTGTATACCCATTATTGCTAGTGCTGCCAACTGCCGTATCTGAGTCGTTACTAGCTTTTGACGTGTACTACTCACCCTCTTTGAAAGAACACTCAGGTCACTTTCGATCGCCGTAAATGGGATAGAATTGTCACCAAGAGTTCATGTGTACCTCCAATGGCAACGGAAGTTCGGCAATGAAGTGATGTGCCAGCCGATTGCATGGAATCAGCGAAGGAAGATGGGTCGACCTGAAGAAATGGCTGAATGGCAGATAGGAGCCATCATGTTCGATGTATCCGTGACAACAATATGAACGAAGGTGCTCAGTTTCTTCATCTATCAACTTGGACAATACAACGTGTTTAGTTTCAAGCCCGACAGGTACTGCTGCGATCAGTAAATGCAGGTCCACCTCCACCAGCATCTGGGCAACCTTTTTGAGGGAAACTCTATGCTATAGACGCGTGGCGCCGAGTATTTCGCGAAAGTCCATTCATTATTCATTGCAGCAGCTGAAGCTATGTGTCTTCAATACGTATTCAATAGAGCAAACAAAGCAGAAATTGGATAGTAGGTAACTGGGAGGGGGAGGCATGTAGAGTGGTTCGATGAGCTATTATTTTGCATCTTTTGAAATGATTCAAGGCGTCGAGTGCACCGACCTGCCGAAAAACAAAGGTGGCATCAGTTTATCGATATCCTCAATGGCCATGAAATCTACATTCCTGTCCACACCTGACCTTACACAGATACCACTCTTAATGCTTTATTGCTTCGCCAATCCTCTTGAGGTGTACCACTGTTGAAGTCCTTGGTCCAGCTAGGGATGATCTTGTACCAGTCCTTCTACAAACCTCATATCCTATACCAAAGCAGACGTATATCAACTTATTTATCCACCACGACAAATCCAGAAATATTCCCTCACTGACTGGGATGTCTAATGCGTCCGCACCGACACCAGAACAAAAGGCCAAGATTCCAGTCTTCAGGCCGGCCGGTGTGGCCGAGCGGTTCTTGGCGCTACAGTCTGGAACCGCGCGACCGCTACGTTCGCAGGTTCGAATCCTGCCTCGGGCATGGATGTATGTGATGTCATTAGGTTAGTTAGGTTTAAGTAGTTCTAAGTTCTAGTGGACTGATGACCTCAGAAGTTAAGCCCCATAGTGCTCAGAGCCATCTGAACCAATTCAATCTTCAAAATACTGTCAACATCCAGCGTGAGGCTGATTACATACAACACATCATCACAAGTGCAATTATCATTCATATCCCTATCTTATCTAATTGCTATGACCATCCCAGCCTCTCAGATGTTCTTGACCTTCTCCAAGCATTTCACCATCTCTACAAGTAAGTCCTTCTTACTTATGGCAGAGATGCTCTCACATCCCACCAACAACTCCAGCGATATGTTCGCAGTTACTTACAACCTGAAGAGCGTCGTGATTGGCAGATATCATGTCTATAAACTCTACAAAATACTGAAAAGCATTCAATATGCCTTCAGAGAAAACATTGTGCACAACAATAAGCCCATCCTTCATAACCTCACCAAAGTTAACCACTTCGCATCCTATTTCCAAAATAATAACTTCACCGTCACATTTGACCCAGACGTGGATAATTCCATGGATCTATGTGTTTATGAACGTAGTAACTTAGACATCCCACCAGTTGCAACAACTTGCAGTTCTTACTCAGCGCTTCACGAACACAGCTAAGACAGCAATGACAGCTGAAGGCATAAAAACTCTTGCAATACGCCGACGATACCAGCTGCCAATTACCCATGACACCATCCAACCATTTTTCTCCCTCTGACATTTGTATCTCCACGTCGAGTGGTGTCATATGTGGTAACTTCAAGCAAATCCACACAAAAACTGTCACCAACTTTGGCCACATTACTCGTCAAATCGATCGAACAGATTTCCACTTCATCATCTTTCAGTTACTCTCACCAACACAGTAAAGTATTTAGCATTAACCTTTGACAGGAAAATTATATGGATTAAACTCGTGCTCATCTTCCAACACAAATACGTACTGCAAGGAACACTCAAACAAATTAAAATATATTGAGCTGTTAATAATATATTGAGCTGTTAAAATGCCGGTAAAATTGATTGAGAGTCCAACCTTCCCCGTTAGCTGTTTTATTGCACTCGCTCAGAGACCAGTAGGACCGCTTTCGTACCATGGAAGTACCTCCTCAGGTGTGTTTATGCCTAAAAAAGTTTATACAAAACTTAATAAGAACCGTACTACTGACTTACTAAGTAAGAATTCTTAATACTAAAAAGTAAAAACATGGCACGCAAATTAATAAGAAATGGCATGTGCCGCTGTCATAAAATTACTTACAAGGTCTAATGCCCCTTGTTAAATAAGTGGCTTAATGCGTGTTCCAAGGTGCAATGAGAAACACTACTGACGCAACCATTAAGGGGAGTCAAACTTAATAAAGCCAGTTGTTACTGATAATTTTCTTTGGGAGGCGCCATGAGTCCCTAAAATAAAAGCGTTGTAAAAGTAATGGTGAGGAAGGTCCAACAGCGGCTCTAGGTAGACCCAAATGAAAGAATAATTTAAACAATAATGTCGGGCTCACATGTGGTAACGTGAAACCGTCTAGACCAGTGTCTACCGCTCTCATATTTGACAACACCAATACATACCATCAGAAATTATAGGTGTGTTCGTTAAATGAAAGTCTATGTGAGGCGATATTTCTCACCGTCCCAAATAATACGGAGGAAACAGGAGCTAAGAACGGTGCTTACCAGAAAGAGCTGTTCAAAATGGTTCAAATGGCTCTGAGCACTATGGGACTTAACACTGAGGTCATCAGTCCCCTAGAACTTAGAACTACTTAAACCTAACTAACCTAAGCACATCACACAGATCCATGCCCGAAGCAGAATTCGAACCTGCGACCGTAGCAGGCGACCGCCCGTTGTGGCCGAGCGGTTCTAGGCACTTCAGTTTGGAACCGCGCGACCGCTACGGTCGCAGGTTCGAATCCAGCCTCGGATATGGATGTGTGTGATGTCTTTAGGTTAGTTAGGTATAAGTAGTTCTGAGTTCTAAGGGACTGCTGACCTCAGATGTTAAGTCCCACAGTGCTCAGAGCCATTTGAACCATCTGGTCGTAGAAGGCGCGCGGTTCCAGATTGAAGCGCCTAGACCCGCTCGGCCACAGCGGCCGGCCCAATAATCTTCACATTGTGAGCTACACACTTAAATTTTATATATTAAATTAGTGAATTTATTCATGGCACTTTTGTTGCCTTAGTCTGAAGTCACTTTCAGAACTCAAATTAATCATCAAATTAACTAATTTAGTACGATTGCATTCTAAATTGCTGGTGTATCCATGCATCATCACAATAAAATAAAAACAGTGAATAGCTAGGGGAGTACGAACGAGAACTGTGGCGTTTTTAAGTTTGCGAAAACAAAGACAAGTTATATTCATCCTTTTACAACTAGACTCGAAGTGACAAATCTTACAGAAAAATGACAAACATAAATCAAAAATAGAATGGTGTTTGATTCGCACAGCATTCAGTGTGGTGAAAACTATACAAGTTCTCCCCCAAATTAATCCCTCTTACAGCGCCATCATACCCCATTTACAAGAATCCACAGAGAGACCAAATTACATTCAGATGGAACCAACTGTGACCGGCTACATTACAAACTATGGATCACGGAGAACAGAGGGCTGTGAGTATCTTTTAACAACATTACGCCTGTGCAGCAATACTTTACTCTCTCACCTTGGTTCATACAGAATCAGAAAACGGTATACTGTAGACGAGTGATGAGTCGCAGAGGCAGCTGTAACGCTCTGATACATCCATGAAAACTTGCAAACTACGCGTACTGGCGTTCTGATTATTAAAGTGCGGGAAACTCCCCTATCACAGCCCTGAAATCCCAGCACATTTCAGTGTGAAGTGCACCCGTTCGCTGGTCTGGCCAGCTAGTTTGACTCACAGGCACGATGGCCTGTCAAATGTCAGACAGCCGACTCAGTACGAATAAGTTCACCCTCGTGACACATAATATGTCTGAGATGATATGCCGTCCGTGCAGTTGTAAACTGCCACTGGCACTTAGTCCACCACAAGTTGCATTCAAAAATGGTTCAAATGTCTCTGAGCACTATGGGACTTAACATCTGAGGTCATCAGTCCCCTAGAACTTAGAACTACTTAAACCTAACTAACCTAAGGACATCATACACACCCATGCCCGAGGCAGGATTCGAACCTGCGACCGTAGCAGCCGCGCGGTTCCGGACTGAAGCGCTTAGAACCGCTCGGCCACCACGGCCGGCCAAGTTGCATACCCCAAGTCTCACCCACTAAGGAATGGCCTAAAGTTTTCCACCTGGGGTGGACCAGTAGCCGATGGAGGCAAAGAATCACAGTCACTTTCCACGAAGCCTTGAACAGGAGTCAAAATAGAAAACGCCCGCCTCCGTGTTGTACAAACCAGTCAAACTATCCTCGACTCATTGAATCTCTACACTTGACTGCTCTGATTGCCTGGTAGCCAATCCAGCACAGCACTAGAACAGCCTAGAACCGCTCGGCCACAGCGGCCGGTAAAGTGCTGTTATACTTGTTTGTGCAGAATGAACATCCATGCTGCATAGTAGTAAGGCCGTCAAAATTGGCTTTCGGGTTTAAAGGACGACTTAGCCTTCGAGAAGAACACGTGGAGCCGCGGCAACAGCAGAGCACTGATCATTATGCACAGGCTTGGTGCACGGATGACAACAAGAGTGCAGAGCAGGCACGCTGCGTACCACTGTGGGGTTCCGAGAAAGCAGTACAACTCGCTTCAGAATAGACAAGAAATGTATTAATTTCTGTTGCCGTAGAAAACGGTAAAAATATAAAAGCCTATGCTCAGTTGTCTATATGGAGTTACTTATAAATAAAGTACAAAAATCCAAACTATAAGAAAACAAGAGTGTGACGTAAACTGCTAGTATTTGTACTTTAGCGAAAGATAAAGTGGGAGCAAGGAGGGGTGATGGTTTGCAAGGGAACGGAAAAGGAAAAAAAAAAGCAGGAGAAGGGGAAAAATGGCTCTGAGCACTATGGGACTAAACATCTGAGGTCATCAGCTCCCTTGACTAAGAACTACTTATACCTAACTAACCTAAGGACATCACACACATCCATGCCCGAGGTAGAATCGAACCTGCGACCGTAGCAGCCGCGTGGTTACAGATTGTAGCGCCTAGAATCGCTCGGCCACAACGGCCGGCGGGGAAAAAGGAGGAGAGGGGACGGGGAGTTATTGGAAAGAGGAGGTGCGTGGATGAGAAGACTGAATATGGTAATTATAAGAAACCATAAGCAGAATTATACACCGACCCCATAATTACAGTTAGTCGAAAGACCCTAAATAATCAAAATTCGATAAAAGACTGCGATGTTTGAGATCTGTTTGATTTTTCAGTAATAGTGAAAGTGTGTGCTTACTAACTCTTATAATCTGTATCTGATCTAAAATATTCAGCACGGTTCCTACAGTAAAACAGCTAATGCAGCAGATTGAACTCTTAATCAGTTTTATCAACTATTTATCAAGTCGGTATATTTTAATTTGTTTGAGTACAATTATTTTACCTGTGGATGTCCTGCTTAGAAGATTGTTCAATACAAAGACTTCATCGGCTACAGTTACTACCAGGCCTTACCTAGGTCCTACAAAGAAGGCCATACACTTCGCCTCTCCTTCCGTATCTAATCTAGTTCCTACTATATGTCAACTCGATCATTTCCCGTATCTTCCCTTCTTGGATCACCTTCATACCCAATAAACTGATTCCAAAATTCAGTCGCAGCACTAAAAAACTATCACTCACTAACCACCAACCTGAGCACACTGGTGCGCCACTACATCGATACCTCACCTTTCTTGCACCTTCATGGGCAAGGAATTTCAAGCGATTCCCACTAACCGACAACGGAATCCTCATCGACATGTAGCCTTCCTACCAGTCCTAGTGAACGGCGGCCATCTCATCCCGTCCTTCCGTTTCCTATCTCTTTCACCCTCCGTCCTCACTAAGTTAGTTGCTTCCCACGATTCCACAGGGTCCAATTGTGAGACCGATCATGATCATCGTCATTCTCATGCATCGCCAACATCGCCGTTACATCGTGGCAGCATATACATGATTTCTCTTACATCTTAACTCTTGTAAAGGAGCAATAGAAAGTTATTTCTATTCACAAACAGACTTATTTCATCTCTCTTATGTAATAAGAAGTTTTGTTAAACATGGAAGACTTTTGTCCGAAAATCGGTTTCATCTGTTGATAGCCAGCCCCTTCGAGATGAATTAAAATAACAATAAAGGGGAACATATTAAGAATTGCTGTACATAAATAGCTGAATCCAGAGTGCTACGTCATCATTATGTTTTATTAATCCAATGGCATGTCCGCGGCTCGTGGTCTTGCGGTAGCGTTCTCGCTTCCCACGCACGGGGTCCCGGGTTCGATTCCCGGTGGGGTCAGGGATTTTTCTCTGCCTCGAGATGACTGGGTGTTGTGTGTCTTTCATCATTCATCCTCCTTCACTCGCAAGTCGCCGTCGTGGCGTTAAAGAACTTGTGGAGCGGCGGCCAAACCGCCCCGCGAGGGGTCTCCCGATCACCAATGCCATACGCTCATTATTATTATCCAATGACATCGTATTTAAACTCCCTACTGGTGAAATCAGATTTAATACATACCAACTGGTAGGACTGCTTTAAATATCAGCTAGTATGATTGTTTGGTATGGTAGATCTCAAAATAGTCTTTTAGTGTAGAGCAACACCACACTTTTTACACTGCCATACACTTTCACTGCCGCCCTCTGTGGCCGAGCGGTTCTAGGCGCTTAAGTCCGGAACCGCGCTGCTGTTACGATCGCAGGTTCGAATCCTGCCTCGGGCATGGATGTGTGTGATGTCCTTAGGTTAGTTAGGTTTAAGTAGTTCTAAGTCTAGGTGACTGATGACCTCAGATGCTGAGTCCCATAGTACTTAGAACCATTTGAACACTTTCACTTCATTTTCCTCTGCGACTACAGCTCGTCATCTGAATGCGACTCGGTTAGCGCATACCAGTATAATTTATCTATCTGTTCTATGAAACGAAAATATATGTTTGTACACGTTACTTGTTGGAGTCAAAATGGTTCAAATGGCTCTGAGCACTATGGGACTTAACATCTGAGGTCATCAGTCCCCTAGACTTAAAACTACTTAAACCTAACTAACCTAAGGACATCACACACATCCATGCCCGAGACATGGTTCGAACCTGCGACAGCAGCTGTCGTGCGGTTCCGGACTGAAGCGCCTAGAACCGCTCGGCCACACCGGCCGGCTTGTTGGAATTCTGATGTAAACTATATGAGGTATGATTCAGATGCACTCTTTATGTATCATTCTGCAAAATGATAACAAGCGACCCTCGCCCTTACGATACATCTTGCACTTCGCACAGACTCATTAATTTCATGTTAAGAAAAGTGATGCTTCATTTAAAACATTAATGTCTCTCTCGTCTTTGCTCAGACAATGCTCCTCTTAAATGTTGTGTTACTATTTACCGTTCACAGCAAATATCTCCGGGTTACGTGAGGACAGAGATCCACGACTTCCTCCCAAAGTATACCCCTGAAGTTCGAGAGAAGACACCGTGGATGGAATCCGAGGACATAGCAGAAGCTGTGGTCTACATGTTGTCGCAGCATCCCCGTGTCCAGGTGAGCTGGTTTCTTTACTTCCATGGATTTCTTGGGGTCATGTATCTCAGCTATAGACGCAATGGTTGCTCGCAATAAAATGTGCGTACCCTGCCGTGTACAAATGACCATGAGTTTCGGCGGTCAAACAGATGGAGCAAAGGGAGTAAAGTGATACTGCATACAGAGCATAAGAATTCAGACAAAGGAAAGTAAACATAATAGCCCGCGAAAGGCAAAGGTCCCGAGTTCGAGTCTCGGTCGGGCGCACAGTTTTAATCTGCCAGGAAGTTTCATAATAGTGATAGTTAAATTAAATAGATAATCCACATTCAAATATCTATCACAATGGAAGCACACTATCAAATTTTTGAGTGGCATCACCATTTACCACAAACGGCTTTAAAGGCGTATCGTGGATACATCCGTGATTCTTGGTGCCCCACCTCATAGGAAATGCCACCGTGTAGTGAATTTCACTTTCATTCACATATTCTTAGTGACGTGTCGGCAGAAGTGCCAACACCGTGTTGTTTGAGGAAGCCGAAATGCACGCTATAAGCTCACGCAGGATGGCGTGAGGTCTGAAACAGGATACTTAATGAATGCTATAAAGAAAAGTACGTAGCTGCTGGAATACTTAACTTTAATCAACAATTGGTGAACATTGGTCTTGTTACTGTACATGCTTCATTAGATACATAGCAAAGGATAAATGGCGCCTTGCTAGGTCGTAGCAATTGACTAAGCTGAAGGCTATGCTAACTATCGTCTCGGCAAATGAGAGCGTAATTCTCAGTGAACCTTTCCTAGCAACGTCGGCTGTACAACTGGGGCGAGTGCTAGTAAGTCTCTCTAGACCTGCCGTGTGGCGGCGCTCGGTCTGCGATCACTGACAGTGGCGACACGCGGGTCCGACATGTACTAATGGACCGCGGCCGATTTAAAACTACCACCTAGCAAGTGTGGTGTCTGGCGGTGACACCACACTTAGTGCTACTATTACATTAGGAAAAGAAAGGAATTGTTTGTTATACTTTGGACGACACTCCTGGATTTATTTGCCTTCTGCGCTTTCCATGTAACGTAGACTACTACAAAGTACAAAATACTCCCAGTGCGAAATGCGTTACCTATCTGTTATTTAACTTTTATTTTATGTCCTATGTAACTACGTTGTAAAGATCACGGCACACTTTTAAAAACTTTCACCTACTGGCAGTACGCCTCTCACTTTTTATTTACATAAGCACAACAATAGATATTAATGCCATCACAGCTCCAGTGCAGTTTTAATTCGGCTGTGACAAGCGATGATGGCCGATCTCAGCTTGTCCGTGATTGCTTGAAAGTGGTGGAACGAGCTCGAAACAATTAGTAGTAACAAAGTGTAACTGCGGAATGTATGTTTCCAGAACAAATAGCTTCAGTACATGGATACCTAAATGAATTCCGTGATTATCTGTCCTGAAGAACAAAATGAATGGGCTTAACACATTCGCACACACTGCGTACGGAAAAAGCTCTGCAGGAACCGACTCAATTCATCAGTAAGTAGCGGTATATAACAGCGAAATAGTTGATCTTCAACTAAATTAATATATTTTTGGAAAAATATTTATTCGCACTTTCAGGCATGCATGGCGCCAGAAACAGATTTTGTGGGCGAGTACGTCTTACGCTGTACTTTTAAAAGCAGTGAAAGAACCCATAGCACGAGAAGAAACCCAACAGGACGAAACAAATCCAGGAAAACGAGTAGCTCTCTACACCTACACGGACGAGTCAAAACATGAAGAGCACCGGTTTTATAACGTGTTGATACATCTTAAGAAAGCAATACAACAGTGATTCTCCGTGGCATGGACTCGACAAGTCCAACTTGGGACGTTTCCGGAGGTATGTGGCAAGAGATGTCTTCGCACAGGTCACGCAGTTCCTGTAAATTATGGGCCGGTAGGTTGTGGGCGCGGAGCTGGCTCCCGATAACGTCCCAGACGTGTTCCACCGGGTGCAGAAGAAACAAAGACATCAGCGTTGATTATCGTGCTCTTCAAACCAGTGTTGTAAGATTCTGGACTTGTGACGTGGACAGTTATCCAATTGTCGTTGGGGAAGACATCAAACGTGAAGGGATGCAGGTGATCTCCAATAATGTTCGTGTAGTCGACAGTTGTTACGGTGCCTTCGACTGCTACCACAGGTCCCATGGATGGTCAGGTGAATGTCACCATAAAGTAACAATGCGCCCACCGGCCTGTGCCTGTGGCACGGTACACGTTTCGAGTAGCTGTTCGCCTCCATGACGGCAAATCCCGACACGAATATCAGGCTGCTCTAACAAGACCAGGTGACACGTTTTCATTGATCCACGGCCGAACCGCAATAATCCAGTGTCCACTACTATATTGTAATTCACGATATTCTGTGATGAGCTGTGGATGTCTTAACACCTTGTCGCTTCTTCGTGGTTTCACTGTCCTCAGACCACTTCCCGTAGATGCTCACGACAGTAGGAGGCGAACAGCCGACCAGCTTCTCCGAGATGCTCGTTCCCAGTCGTTGGCCCATAACCTTCTGCCCTTTGAGAAAGTGGTTTATGTCAGTATGTTGCACCAGTTGCGGTCTGTATCGACCGT
Source organism: Schistocerca nitens (assembly GCF_023898315.1). Lineage (NCBI taxonomy): Eukaryota > Metazoa > Arthropoda > Insecta > Orthoptera > Acrididae > Schistocerca > Schistocerca nitens. The sequence goes on from NC_064615.1 coordinate 960,045,488, forward strand.
TGCTAGAATAATGTCCATTTGTCTCTGACCCTATTGTATACTTTCTTTATAGCCTCTCGTTTCCGCAACGCTCGTGGTGGGCAGTGATGATAAAAAAATGGAAAAGAGCGTTTGGCGTCATTGGCCGGGAGGCCGCTTAAGGGGCAGGTCCGGCCGCCTTTGTGCAAGTCTTATTACATTCGACGCCACCTTGGGCGACCTGCGCGCTGGATGTGGATGAAATGATGATGATGACAACACAACACCCAATCCCTGAGCGGAAAAATCCCCGATCCGGCCGGCAATCGAACCCGGGCCCGTAGGACGGCTATCCGTCATGCTGACCACTCAGCTATCGGGGCGGACGTGGGCAGTGATCATGTATTGGTGATATTGAAAATTTGTTTCCGAGCGGGGTTTCTTTTTCTCTTTTTAGCATTATCATTAGCTCCCCGGACAGATCGAGAATTCCCTACGTCACCGCTTTGTCTACATCCTATACTCGCACAGAACTGTGGATCTCTTGATGACTGAACGACATCGCACAGTACTTTGAATGAACACAGGCACTGCAATATAGTATAGTGATTATAATGTTTTGGCTTATCAGAGTATGTTATTTCGCTGACAGTAACGCGATTTTACCTTGGTTGCCACATCCAGAACCACTGCACGGCATTGTAATTAGTACGATCTAGAACAATGGTAGATTTCGTTTCTTAAACAATACCAAAGTATGAAACAGCTTAATCACCACACGAAAGTTTTCTTCTCCAGTGAATAGCAAATGAGTCATTCCTCCAAGATAGTTCAGACATTTTCTCCTGCTAACTTCTGGATAATATTAACAAAATTTCTAAGATCATCACTCCTCGAAATTAAAGAGTTGTTCAAAAATGGCTCTGAGCACTATGGGACTAAACTGCTGTGGTCAAAAGTCCCCTAGAACTTAGAACTACTTAAACCTAACTAACCTAAGGATATCACACACATCCATGCCCGAGGCAGGATTCGAACCTGCGACCGTAGCGGTCGTGCGGTTCCAGACTGTAGCGCCTTTAACCGCTCGGCCACCCCGGCCGGCTTAAAGAGTTGTCACTGCTTTAGGGACGGCAGTGTTATCCGTCACGGCCGTTATTAATTGTATTTGCTCATAACAGTGACTTCTACTGTTGTATATTTCTGGTGGCAGTTCACTATGAAGTGGTTCAGTGCATAATCGGTCCTTTCAACAGGGTACCATTCTCGTATTAACCATCTTAAGTATTTTTCAGATCTACAACTACATCTACACCTACATGGTTACTCTGCAATACACACTTAAGTGCTTGGCAGAGGGTTCATCGAACCATTTTCATACTACTTCTCTGCCATTCCACTCTCGAATGGCGCGTGGGAAAAAGGAACACCTAAATCTTTCCGTTCGAGCTCTGATTTCTCTTATTTTATTATGATGATCATTTCTACCTACGTAGGTGGGTGTCAACAAAATATTTTCGCATTCGGACGAGAAAGTTGGTGATTGAAATTTCGTAAACAGATCTCGCCGCAAAGAAAACAGCCTTTGTTTCAGTGACTGCCACCCCAACTCGCGTATCATATCAGTTACACTCTCACCCCTATTGCGCGATAACACGAAACGAGCTGCCGCCCTTCTTTGCACTTTCTCGATGTCCTCCGTCAGGCCTACCAGATAAGGCTCCCACGCCACACAGAAATATTCCAGCAGAGGATGGACAAGTGTAATATAGCCTGTCTCTGTAGTGGGTTTGTCGCATCTTCTAAGTGTTCTGCCAAGAAAGCACAGTCTTTGTTTCGCCTTCCCCACAATATTATCTATGTGGTCTATCCAATTTAAGTTGCTTGTAATTGTAATTCCTAGGTATTTAGTCTAATTGACAGCCCTTAGATTTGTACGATTTATCGTATACCCAAAATTTATCGGATTCCTTTTAGTACCCATGTGGATGACCTCGCACTTTTCTTTGTTTAGTGCCAATCGCCACTTTTGGTACCATACAGAAATTCTCTCTAGATCATTTTCTAATTGGAATTGATCATCTGATGATTTTACTAGACGGTAAATTACAGCGTCATCTGCAAACAATCTAATGGGGCTGCTCAGATTATCACCTAGATCACTTATGTAAATTAGGAACAGTAGAGGGCCTATGACACTACCTTGCGGAACGTCAGATATCACTTCTGTTCTACTCGATGATTTACCGTCAATCACTACCAACTGTGACCTCTCTGAGATGAAATCACAAATCCAGTCACACAACTGAGACGATACTCCATATGCATGCAATTTGATTAATAGTCACTTGTGAGGTACGGTATCAAAAGCTTTCTGGAAATCTAGAAATATGGAATCGATCTGAGATCTCTTGTAGACAGCACTCATCACTTCATGGGTATAAAGAGCTAACTGCGTTGCACAAGAACGGTATTTTCTGAATCCGTGTTGGTTATGTATCAATAAGTCATTTTCTTCAATGTGATTTATAATCTTCTATTCTGGTATATGCTCCAAAATCCCAGTGCAAATTGAGGTAAGTGATATGGGTCTGCAATTCAATGGGTTACTCCTATTTCCTTTCTTGAATACTGGCGTGACCTGTGCAACTTTCCAGTCTTTAGGAACAGACCTTTCGTCAAGTGAGCTCTTGTATATGATTGCTAAGAAAGGCTCTATTGTGTCTGCGTTCTCTGAAAGTAACCTGTTTGTATACCATCTGGACCGGAAAACTTGCCTTTCTTAAGTGATTTGAGTTGTTTCGCAACACCTAAGATACCTACTTTTATGTCACTCATACTAACAGCTGTTCTGGTTTCGAATTCGGGAATATTTACTGATGAGTGATAAGATTCTTTGTCATCTATGTAAAAGAACGTAGCACTTTATGTAATTTACAAGGTGTGCGCAAATGAAAAAGTGACTACAGTTACGAGTAAAGAAATTTTAGTAACAATATTATAACTACAGATCATGTGGAACAGTACAATTATACATAACTGTCATTGGAATTGATATATCGATCCCAGCGCGAAGGAAGGGACTCGATGGCTTCAATGTAGAAACTCTTGTATTGCTGGCGGATACAGTTGTCCACTGTGTCCGGCACTTCCTCGTCACAGGTGTGCATCTGATCATGCCAAAGATATGCAAGTCATATAGGGAGATCAGGCTGTAAGGAGGATGTTCCATGACCTCCCATCGAAATTTCTGAAGGAGCCAGAGGGTCTTCTACGCAACACATGCTGCCTCATAACGCTGACACCCTCGGAATACTGTGCACCGCACGAGTCACTGCTATCCGTACACCTCTTCCATCTCGCGATAAATTTGTGAAGCATGCTTTCCTTTTGTGCAAAGAAATTGGATAATCATTCTTTGTGCTGACTGGGTGCCATCCATCCCTCAACGAAGTGCGGAAATAACTCTCCAGAAATGAGTAAATTGCTGCGAAGCCGTTAAATCCGCTTGTGCCTCTAGCAATACCACCAAACAATCTCTCTGCAAACACGTTCACCCAATGGGATTACATACAACGCCGTTACAATGAAGTTTTCCTTTTCGGTTGGACATACCTTGTACGGGATGTTAGGGGTATAAGTGCAGATATTTTTATTGCTGATTGGGGACAGTGTACTGAACGACAAAACACCAGTGTTTGCTAGATTTACAGGCTAATAATTATGGATATTAGCAACAGTATTTTTCTTAGGCTGATTAGTACCTGCAAGTACTTGTGGCAAGAACAAGCCATTAATGCTTATTTTCCCCTGGGCAGCAGGGTAGGTGTTGAAGCGTGGATGCATGGACGCTAAATGGTTAGTCTATACCGATAGGTCGAGTCCATTTAGTGATGCACTTACGACCGTGCAGAAAACCTCCGGTAGTAAGTTACGTGACGCATTTGCGGCAAGACTGTTACACACAGAGAAAAAAACAAGACACCGAAGTGGGTACATATTGAAGTATCAAAACTCACAATATCTGCACTTACACCCCTAAAGCCCTGCATGTCATACTGAACTCTCAACAGGCACTGCTCATGCACCAAGTGTTACAGCTGACACATTAAATGGGTGAGCATAGCTGACACGATGCCTTTAAAGGAAGAATTATGCATTGATGTTCTTCATAGTGAGCTGTCACTTGACAACAGCATAATATGATGAAGTTACGCTCGCGTTGTCACTTTAAAAATATTGCGGGATTGTGAAGTCAAGTGAAGAGAGAAAAAAATACTATCGTCATTTTCAAAATTGCCTGTCTGATCGTCCTTAGCATCTGATACTGTGCCTAATTCGATTTCGTAATTCTACGACTCGTCACTCAGAAACAACCGCTTATTATACACAGTCGTCTTAAACCTAGTTTACACAGGAGCGAACACAAGTGAACGAGCATCAGCGAACGAGTATTCTCTCTGGTGTAAACGGTAGGTGAGCGCGAGAGAACAGCGTTCGATCGTATTCGGTTCGCATTTGCCAGTGTTCGATCGTATTCCACTGTTTAATGGTCATTTACTCGGGATCATGCTATCTGCTTCGGCGCTGGCAGTATAGAAAGCTTTCGTGTGCTGCATTGATCACTTACGTTGTTGACATGAGTTGCATGAGGGATGGTTTAGTCTGAATAGAATGCAATGTTGATGTTAAAAAAATATAGATGTCGTAGGTGCTTCTTATAGATCCACAGCACAAATGCCCAAGGAAAAGAAATAAACTCCACGAAAAAAAAAATGCTGCCCACACCCAGAAATTATCCAAATGGAATAGAAATCGATAGACGTGATGCACATGTACAGACAAACGATTACAGTTTTAGAAAAATTGGATCATTTGTTCAAGAGAGAGCGCTTCACAATGTGAGCAAGTCGATAACGCGTTATCTCACCTCTGGCCCTTATACAAATAAGGCATTGATTTGATACAGTTTTTGGATGTCCTCCTGACGAATACCGTGCCCAATTGCGTCGAATTGGCGAGTTAGGTCGTCAAAATCCCGAGTTGATTGGAAGGCCGTACCAGTAATGCTCCAAACTTTCTTAATTGAGAAGAGATCTGGCGACCTTGCTAATCAAGGTAGGGTTTGGCATGCACGAAAACAAGCTGCAGAAACTCTCGCTGAGTGCGAGCGACCATTATCTTGCTGAAATATATGCACAGGATGGTTTGCCATGAAGGGCAACAAAATGGGGCGTAGACCATCGTCGAGATGACCGCAGCAGTCTGGTCCCTTTAATCTCACAAACCAACCAACCAACCAGCCATCGTCGACATACCGCTGTGCTGCAAGGTTGCCGCGGATGGCAACCAAAGCCGCCCTGCTATGAAAATAAATGGCACCTTAGACCATCACTCCTGGTTGTCGGACCGTATGACGGGCGACAGTCAAGTTGGTATGCCACTAATGTCCAGGGCGTATCCAGATATGTCTTAGCTGGTTATCGGAGCTAAATTCGAAGCGATATTCATCACTGAGGGCTGCTCTACTTCAGTGAAATTCCAGGTCGAAGACCTGTGTGGCTTTACATTTCAGCAAGAGGTGCCTAGCCGTACATGGCGAGAATTTCTACTGATTGTCTTCGTGCTTACCAAATCCTACCTTGGCCAGCAAGGTCACCGGATCTCTCCCCAACTGAGAACATTTGGAGCATAATGGTTAGAGCCCCCCAACCATCTCCGGATTTTGACGATCTAACGCGCCAGCTGGACAGAATCTGACGCGATATCCCTCAGAAAGACATCCAACAACCCTGTCAATCAGTACCAAGCCGAATAACTGTCACCATCTGTTGATGTGAGGAAGACGATAAATTCATTAGATACCGACATCAGGCGGGAACGAAGTGAATAAGCACGAACTTTGTGTTTATTTTCGTTAAGAAAGAAAGGAACAATAAATTTCATTGAAAGTAAACAAGTACGAGTATGGTTCAAATGGCTCTGAGCACTATGGGACTTAACATCCATGGTCATCAGTCCCCTAGAACTTAGAACTACTTAAACCTACCTAACCTAAGGACGTCACACAACACCCAGTCATCACGAGGCAGAGAAAATCCCTGACCCCGCTGGGAATCGAACCCGGGAACCCGGGAGTACGAGTATGTACGAGGGTCAGTCAAAAAGTAATGCCTCCTTTTTTTATTTGTCATTAATTTCAAATAGAAAAACTTCGATTGAAAACCGCAATACTGATGATTAGTTTATGAATTTTGAGTATAATCTCCGTCCATTTCCATCAAATGGTTCAAATGGCTCTGAGCACTATGGGACTTAACATCTGAGGTCATCAGTCCCCTAGAACTTAGAACTACTTAAACCTAATTAACCTAAGGACGTCACACACATCCATGCCCGAGGCAGGATTCGAACCTGCGACCGTAGCGGTCGCTCGGCTCAAGACTGTAGCGCCTAGAACCGCATGGCCACTCCGGCCGGCATAGTTTTAGTCCATCTTTTAACAAGGGTATGTATTCCAGTGTGGTAAAACTCACGGTCCTGCTCCAAAAACCATTGACGCACGGACATTTTCAGACCTTACTCATCTTCAACGTGAATCCCACGATGAGTTTCTTTTAGCAGCCCGAAGTCACGGTAGTTTGATAGAGCAAGGTCAAAGTTGTATGCGAAATGAGGCGAGACTTCCCATCCAATTTACACAATCTCTTCAGTAGCGTTACGACTGGTGTGTGGTTTTGCATTGTAATGCAAAAGAAGAATATCCGGCATAGCTTTTTTTTGGCCGAACTCGCTGAAGACACGCTTTAGGCTGTTTCAAGGTCACAACGATTGGACAGAATTTATTGTGATTCACTGCTCCAAAAAATCAACCATAATCACATCCTCTTCATCCCATAACTTTGCCTACCGATCGCCCAGTTCTGAACTTTTCTTCTTGGGTGAGTTTCTGTGATGCCATTCCACTGACTGCCTCGTTGATTCTGGTTCACGATAACGAACACGTTTCGTCTACGCTCAATAATTTTTCTTCAAACTCCTTTCCCTCCAAACGAAAGAGCAGCAAGAGTTGGGAGGTAATTGTTTTTCTTGTCTCTTTATTTTGGTCGATTAGCTTTCTCTGTGCCGAAGTTGCACAAACCTTTCAGTATCCCAGTTGTTGAATGATCATCACACTGCTTTTACAGAGAAATCATCTGCAGTCACGCGGCAATCACCATGAATGATGTCATCGATTCGCTGCCGCTGCCTGCCGGTTCGTGTTTCGTCAGCCAATTTGGTGTTTGCCCTTCACCATAATTACAGTTACGAACGCATCGTCTAACAGGGCTGATCCAATGTTGCTTCACCGTAAACATTTTTCTGTCTTTCATGAATGGGAATGGGCATTTCACCTTCTGCGTTTAAGAACTCTACCATAGAATGCTTTTTTAATACAAACATGGATATCGGCCGTTTTGCAAGCGACTGCAGTACTGGCATCTGTTGATGCAGAAAGGGGATTGGAGAAGAAGCTTTGTAGAACAGCACCAAATTCAAATTTTTCGCTTAACAAACTTTATTGAAGGAGAAAGAAAACATACGAGGCATTACTTTCTGACTGACCGTCGCACCTATAACGCTGATTAAAATTAAAAAATAAACATAATTCCTGATGGTTCTCTTTGCTCATATCCTTGGTATCCTTGACATGTTCCACATCCACGAAGATCTCCTCAGCGTGGATCTATGGAACGAAAAACTAATCTAATCTAATCTGTAATTACATGACTCATGTATCATTGTTATGTCAGAGATTTTTTATGATAAATAAAAATGGTTTACTCAGGATCATGCTATCTGCCCTCTAACAAACTATACAGCAGATTTTATCAAGTGGCCTATGTGACAGGTCGTATATTTACTTTCAGTTTCAAATTCCGAGGCCGGCCGGAGTGGCCGAGCAGTTCTAGGCGTTGTAGTCTGGAACCGCGCGGCCGCTACGGTCGCAGGTTCGAATCCTGCCTCGGCCATGGATGCGTGTGATGTCATTAGGTTAGTTAGGTTTAAGTAGTTCTAAGTTCTAGGGGACTGATGACCTCAGAAGTTTAGTCCCATAGTGCTCAGAGCCATATGAACCATTTTCTTCAAATTCCGACACCTAAAATCATCTTTTCCTGCGCCTTTTTGCTTACTTCGTCAAAAACTGTCAGACGCCATGCAAAATAATCCTGTCTGAACACCAAAGTTGTGCGTCGTGGCTATGTGTAGCGACGTATCCTGCGTGCCAAAATGCAATAACGCAGCGTTAATAGGCTATTCTAGTTATATCCTGTTCTCTTACCTCTAATGTAAACAGTTGTTCGCAGACACAAGCGAATGGTATTGAACACGGGCGAATTGTCTGTGAATGCTCGTTTGCTTGCCTTGGTTTCCATTCGCTCCGGAGGAAAATAGGCTTTACGTCTGAGAGCCAGCAGGACCATGCACTCTTCTTACAATAAATTATTTTTCACAACTAACTGTTAAACCAACTGCACAATATTGGGACCGCAATCAGAAAAAATAAAGGTATGGCTATCCAGTAGTACACACGTGGCCTCGTAGTTTGACCGCCACATCTCTCGTAGCTGTCTAGTTTAAGGGGGGTAGGATGTCAAACGGGCCGACTTGGAGCAGGAGAGGCAGCACAGGACATTTTATTTTCTACTGTCTATACTTTTACAAATAAATTCATAAAACTTTGTCAGCATGACCAGGAAGGATTCACACTCATAGCAGTGGAATTGCAAAACCGTAACAAAATAATTTTTTTTAGATACGAAATTTCATCATTTTTTCACTTACTATTGGCAACATTTGTTGCTATAGGTACATTTTTCTTCACAAGTAAGAGAGGTTCTTTGATGAATTTTGCACAGCATACAAACCATACTTACAGGTGTATGAAACTCTAGAATTTTCCAAATCTATTAAATATGTCGTAAAAATTAAGATAATTAACTACAAATTTTGATTTTTTTATAAACATTAAGTTTAAAACGTAACAGCTCATTCATTTTTTCATAAATGAAATAGATTCTAGAGTTTCAGACACTTGTGAGTATGGTTTGTATGCAATGCATAATTCATCGAACAGTCTCTCTTACTTACGAAGAAAAGTGTACCTATAGCAACAAATGCAGCCAATAGTAAGTGAAAAAATGATGAAATTTCACGTGTAAAAAAATTATTTTGTTATGTTTTTGAACTTCCGCTGCTACGAGTGTGAATCCTGAATCCTTCCTGGTCATGGTGACAAAGTTTTATGAATTTACTTGTAAAAGTATAGACAGTGGAAATTAAAATGTCCTATGGTGCCTCTCCTGCTCCAAGTCGGCCCGTTTGACGTCCTACCCTCCTTAACATTTGACATTCATAATGCTCTGTAGCACCAAAGATATTGGCCAGAAAGATACTGACCAGACACCCTAAGGAATGAGACATCAGATGAAGTGTATTTCTTAATTTATGCGCAATAGCTGCTGAAAACTTTTGCAGTGGCAAACCAGTATCCAGCACGAAATGTGTGTGTGTGTGTGTGTGTGTGTGTGTCTGTGTGTGTACGTGTGTGCGTGTCTGTTTCTGTGTCCAGCTTAAAATTTTACTAATCAAATGCAACTTCTTATGTTACAGGTGCATGATATCATCATTCGTTCTGTGGGAAGTGATTTGTAATCTTTTTTTCATTACAATAAACTGCACACAGCACTGCAATCGTCTTCACGAAAATAATTGACTTTTACTAACTCCTGTAAGCAACTGTTGCACTGTGTTTCTATCATCAAGTTGTTAATAAAAACAGTTGTGTAAAAACTTCATAGAGTTTTAATACGAGGGCATGCTGGAAAGTAATCCCTCTGAATTTCTTTGTCTGAAACCCTTTATAAATAAAACAAAATTTATTAACATTCTTTATCTTTATTCTTCGTGTCTACATATTTATTTCTCAACATAGTCAACCAGCGACGACAGAGCAGTTTGTTGGTACTGTCACTGTAGAATGTTTGACACTGTTGACGGTGCCACAGCCTCACGTCTGCTTTCAACGCTTAGTTATCATCAAAGTGTTTGTAAAGTTTCCGAAACAGATGAAAATCGACTGAGGCCAAGGCGGGACTGTATGGAGGGCGAGCGATAACAGTGTTGCACCGAAGATGTCCGATTGTTCAGATATCGCAGCAGATGTCCCCACTTTGAATCAGTATCTCCTCATTACTTATTCGATCATCCCACCTCATCTTCAACATTCTTCTGCAGCACCACGTTTCAAAAGCTTCTTTTCTGGTGTGACCACTTTGTTATGATGCATGGACCGGACGGAGTGGCCGAGCGGTTCTAGGCCTGCCTCGGGCATGAATGTGTGTGATGTCCTTAGGTTAATTAGGTTTAAGCAGTTCTAAGTTCTAGGGGACTGATGACCTCAGCAGTTAAGTCCCATAGTGCTCAGAGCCATTTGAACCATTTTTTTGTCATCCACGTTTCACTTCTGTAAACGACTAAAATTGGGACAAATGCCCCCAGAAAGACTTCTTAACATGTAAATTCACAATGCCGAACTGATTGCTTCAGATAGGATACGGTCGATTTCTTTTTCCAACCGCCGCCATTACAAGCCCGTGCTTTGTCTCTAAAGACTGTCTTCGTCACCAATTAGAAACTAAACACTAATCTATCTTCCTTTCTGAACAATTTCTAAATCGCGAACGTCTCCCTACTACCGTGTGTGCTACTTCCATCTGCCTGTACAATATCAGTTTATGAAACTGGACGGTGGATTCCATGTTTGGCCTATGGCGTAGATCATTCATTACTCTTGATGCGAAGTTCGGAAACCTGTAAAGTAACCGGAAGCATTGTTACATCAAGTCCTCATAGTGTACAGAATTCACATTTGTTGAGTATTTTAGCGAGCGACTGTGAATGAAAAATGCTAGTCATGCTGAAACACTCTGGTTTTTCTGTGTCATTTATTGGAGAAACAGAAACCTTATTTTGAGAAAGTACAAGGACGTAGATCAAAGCGCATAATGTTTACTGCAATACAAATCTGTAAAAGCAGCACCAGAAGACAAGGAAAAAATTAACACTATTCCTGTTGCAATCGCACAGACAGACGAGCACATCAGCTATTCAGTTAGTTCTTGCTCACAGAAATTCCGTTTTTCAGCAGATGTATCCTGCCACATGTCAGGTAAAGATTTCCTCTTGGCACTCTTAACCGGCAGAATTTTGTCACACCAGGTAGGGAAAGGGGTAATGTTATCTAAAAAGCAGCAGATTTTTTTTCCAGCACCTCTCACCTTCTTTGCAATGCTTTGACAAATACACCGTTGCTGGATATAATGAATGACTTTTTCTTCCCCTTGCTCTTGTATGGTTGTCAGATAAAATGTTTAGACTGGCATAGTCTTTATTTTATTATTTTGCTTTGTTTTTGTTGTGGAGTGTGAATCGTGTAATTTTTCCATTGAGTGTTCATCCGTAAGGGAGGCCAGATACCTGAAATTGACAAACGATTTAGGTTTTAGTACAACTCAACTTGACTATTTTGTAAACTACTTGTAAACTATGTACACGTATTTTACTTTCATAATCATGTGCCGAGTGAAGTGGCTAAGCCCTTGTTAATGCATAGGATTCGTATTGAGAAGGAGTGGGCTGCCACACATCCTCATCTAATCCTATCCTACATAGTATATGTTTAGTATATGCTATTTATGTAATGTACCTGACAAGTCTGATACTGTTGTGTTGAATGGTCTAAGGACGAATAAATAAATAAAGGGGCATAGTTGAATGCTTGTGGCTCTGGAGACAGTTTTCCGAACAGACTGAAGTTAATGCGTGGGGCATAGCAGCATCTTCATGGCCAAGAGGTCATTAGCGGGAGACCATAGTGTGTGTGGCAGTAAAGAGAGAAACTATGTTTAATAATTTACCTAAAGCAAAATGGATGTTGATAACTAGGAATACTGGTGGGAAGCTTTGGGATCAGGTCACCCTAATGAAAGGACTGGGGTCCCCACATAACTTCTTCAACGTTCATTATCTTCACTACATAAGTTGCCTTTATTAAAGTCAAACGAATTTTAAAAACAATCAACAGTAAAACTGAGTGAGCAGACTTTAGAAAAATGACTTTTAAACCGCTGTCACTAATTATGTGCCACCAGCCATTAGCTACACACCAAAAGTACATTATAGGCTATTTTCATATGTAAAAAATATGGTTCGGGTTGTTGTTATTCCAATTCATTATAACATATAAATGGCATTTATCGTCAATATTCTCACAAAATATCTGTTATTCGCCACGCGGGATTAGCCGAGCGGTCTCGGGCGCTGCAGTCATGGACTGTGCGGCTGGTTCCGGCGGAGGTTCGAGTCCTCCCCCGGGCATGGGTGTGTGTGTTTGTCCTTAGGATAATTTAGGTTAAGTAATGTGTAAGCTTAGATACTGATGACCTTAGCAGATGAGTCCCATAAGATTTAACACACATTTTTATCTGTTATTTTTATGTAATTAAAGCCTTAAAATCATTACATATCGAGATCTGGTCACGTGATCGAAAACGCTCTGTTACTGGCTGGTGGTCCGGAGACGTCGCAGGCTAAATGTACTATGCGCACAGACAAAGTTTACACTTGGCGCAGTGGCTGATGGGAGCGACCGTAAAGGTATTTCCCATTTACAGTCGCTCCCTGCAGCCATCCCGCCGAATGTCTATTTTGTTTGCGCGTATATTAAAACGAAGCTGTATGTCTGTTAAGGCGTGTTGGCTGAAATTACGAGGTTTTTACGTACTTTTTATGCGAACAGCTTAGCTGTTTAGTGATGGAAAACGCTATTACAGCTTTTAATTAACAATAGAAAGGAATTTTGTGAACGCTGATAGTTGAAGCCTTTCGAAAGCTGTTACGTTTAAGCTCCACTCATTTAGAGCGGCGATATGTGCAACGACAAACGTTCTTTTCCCGGCTCCCTGTAACATCATTAAACTCACTCAAAACTAAGGAACTGTAGAACTTTTGCAAATGGGTCTGTATATTATATCCAGATTATCGACTACCAGTCACGACCTACGACCCAAAGCACAAATTATTCTTGGCAAAAGTTGGTGCTGATTTCCTGTGTAGAAGATACTCAGAAGAGTTACTACATCCGTCAGGCGTTCCGTGCCGCAACGGGAAGCGCGTTCGACAGCTGTAAAAGAGATCACATGTTCGAATGCTGAAAGATCATATGTTTTTTAAAGGTTTTCCACGAAATAGGAAGATAGCCTTAGCAAGAACTAAGGTTGCAGTTGTTTAGATTGTGGTATGTATTACATATAGCTTCACATCAGTCTTAGTCTGAGAAATAGACAACAGAGTATAAATACATTTACTTCGCGAAAAAATAATTCACTTGTTTAGAAATCATTGGCAGAAGTGAAGATATCACCATTCGCCGAAAGTAAAACGAGGTGTAGGGCGCTGAGGATACACGGAGAGATACAAAGCGTGTACAGCATGTAGCTGGGGCTGTGGCGTTAGTGAGTGTAAACTAATTTTAGCGTCTGGAGCGGACTTACACTACATCTTAAGGTAAGATGACAAAAGTGCAGCCGGCCGGTGTGGCCTAGCGGTTCTAGGCGCTTCAGTCTGGAACCGCGCGACCGCTACGGTCGCAGGTTCGAATCCTGCCTCGGGCATGGATGTGTGTGATGTTAGTTAGGTTTAAGTAGTTTAAAGTTCTAGGGGACTGATGACCTCCGATGTTAAGTCCCATAGTGCTCAGAACCATTTGAACAATTTTGAACAAAAGTGCAAAAGTGTAAACAATAAGGATCCTACATTGACAGTACGAAGATAAAACATTGTTTCTAATAAAATAAAAGTTTGTGATCACATTAACTAGAAAATACCTTTCTGAACGTGACATGTGTGAATAGCGAATGCAAATGCAAGTACTTGTAAACAGCCAGGAAAACAGAATAATATTCTGTTTCTGATGGGTGTGGTGAAGTTTTGTAATTGTGATTTTGTTTGCATGTGAGAGGGCTGTCGAGTCGTTTTACAAATAAGTTAAAAATGTCCTTTCGGGCTAGATTTGTTGCTTAAAAGTCATGTGCTTAAAATCTAATCTGTGAATTTTGGCTGACTGTAGCTGATTGTTCAGTGACTGTTAATTGTTTATAAAATTCTGTACCTTTGCTGTCTATTAGGTGACAGTGTGTTCATAATTAATGGCAACTGTTTAAACGTCATTTAGTTAAAATGCATGTTGTACCACCATACAGCGAGACCTACAGATTGCTGTACGCACCGGTACCTCTAATACACAGTAGCACGTCCTCTTGCATTGATGCATGCCTGTATTCGTCGTAGCATACTATCCACAAGTTCATAAAGGCACTGTTGGATCAGATTGTCCCACTCCTCAACGGCGATTCGGCAAGATACCTGAGAGTGGTTAGTGGCTCACGTCATACATAAACAGCCCTTTTCAATCCATCCCAGGCATGTTCGATAGGATTCATGTCTGGAAAACTTGCTGGCCACTGTAGTCGTTATCCTGAAGGAAGTCATTCACAAGATATGCACGATGGGGAGGGGGGGGGGGGGCGAATTGTCGTCCATGATGACGAATGCCTCGCCAATATGCTGCCGATATGGTTACACTATCGACCGGAGAATGGTATTCACGTATCGTACAGCCGTTACGGCGCCTTCCATGACCACCAGCGGCCTACGTCGGCCCCACATAATGCCACCCAAAAACAGCAGGGAACCTCCATCTTCCTGCACACGCTGGACAGTGTGCCTAAGGCGTTCAGCCTGACTGGGTTGCCTCCAAAAGCGTCTCCGACGATTGTCTGGTTGGAGGCATGTACGACACTCATCAGTGAACAGAACGTGATGCCAATCCTGAGCGGTCCATTCGGCATGTTGTTGAGCCCATATGTATCGCGTTGCATGGTGTTGAGGTTGCAAAGATGGCCCTTGCCATGAACGTCGGAAGTAAAGTTGCGCATCATGCATCCTACTGCGCACAGTTTGAGTCGTAACACGACGTCCTGTGGCTGCACGAAAAGCATTATTCAACATGGTGGCGTTGCTGTCAGGGTTCCCCCGAGCTGTAATACGCAGGTAGCATTCATCGACTGCAGTAGTAGCCCCTGGGCGGCCTGAGCGAGTCATGTCATCGACAGTTCCTGTCTCTCTGTATCTCCTCCATGTCCGAACAACATCACTTTGGTTCACTCCGAGACGCCTGGACGCTTCCCTTGTTGAGAGCCCTTCCTGATACAAAGTAACAATGCGGACGCGATCGAACCGCGGTACTGACCGTCTAGGAATGGTTGAACTACAGACAACACGAGCAATGTACCTCCTTCCTGGTGGAATGACTGGAACTGGTTGGCTGTTGGACCCGCTCTGTCTAAAAGGCGCTGCTCATGCATGGCTGTTTACATCTTTGGGCGGGTTTAGTGACACCTCTGAACAGTTAACGTTACTGTGTCTGAGATACAATATGCGCAGTCAACGTCTATCTTCAGGAGTTCTGGGAACCGGGCTTATGCATAACTTTTTTGATGTGTGTAGTACAATGCTTACACGTGAGACGAGCGGGCTCAGCTTCTATCGATTCGCCCCTCGCTGGCAGTCTTTGTCTGGATAACTCTGGAGGTACGCCGGTGGTGCCATCGATGGGAACAAAAGCCACGAAATAAGAAGTGAGTGTGTGGCATGTGGAGGGCGAGAGACGTTCGGAGTTCAGAATGGTACACGAGAGAACAAATAGGCTCCTGTAAAGGCGCCGAGCCTGATTTTGACCGTCGGTTATCTCCTGCCCTGCAAAGTGGTTTCCGTGAGTGTAAATGCTTATGAAAACACACCAGCAATTTAGAGGTTATTTGGCTGGTTCGACGCTAGTCCCAATTAATTAACTTCCGTGTATGTACTCACCTCTCTCTCTTCCCCTCCTGTTAAGGCACAGAAAACGCATTTGTCTGTGTTCAGTCGTTCAAATCCAAATATTAACAGAAACTGTACATTTTTTTTATTCGAACAGCGTAGTGATTGTTTGAGCCCATACAGAAGCTTCTTCAACTTGCGAACAATATTTGAGTACTCTAAAACAAACACTTTTGGGTGAACCATGTAAACTTCTTTCAAATCCCTGTTGAGAAGAGCAATCTTAACGTCAAGCTTCCTGATTTCTGTATTTCGTTCTATTGTTAATAAAACCCTGAGTCGTACCAGATCACAGGAGAGGACCTCTCTTCTTGTTGGGAGTAGCCTTTTACGAATAATCTAGTTTCACGGGTGGTCAGTTTTTCCCTCAGAATTCTGCTTGACACGATAACTCACGTCTAACTGTCTTGCGCTTTTCTCTTAATGGCGCCAGAGCCCTTGTTCTTTAGAGATGCCATTTCGTCTTCTACTGCTTGCTTTCACTTTGATTACTCTAGTGACATCTTTGCTTCTTCAAAAGTTTGAGGTTCAAACAGAATGGCAGAACAAGATGCCTTGGTCCTGAAAACGAGTACTTCCTCGCAGATTACGTCGATCTCTCAAGATACATCCTTTCATTTTCTTTGACTTGTTCACTATTATCATCCTCTTCAGATTGCTCTTCAACATTTTCTGAAACATGGTCCCACAGATAAAAATCAATATCTTAGTTCCAAGTATAAGGCATGTCTTTCTTCTCCACTGAAACACATTGCAGGAGATTGTAATTTTCTTCGACTCAGGATTGTAGAGGTTGTAATTGGTACTATATCCATCACAGCCAACGATGATTAATTTCTTCGATTTAAAGTCCCATTTTGGTCTAAACTGATGAGGAGCATGTACATATACTACTGACCTAATTTCCCTGCCCAAAAGTCATGAGTATTCAGTAACGTGATGCAAGCAAATTCAGCGATGGACCTTGTTATCCCGCTCTATTTGGCCATTCTGTTGTGGCGTAAAGGCATTTGTTTTTTTCATGTATTATTACATTTTGCTTGAAATAATTTCCAGATTACTTATTTAAGAATTTAGTCCTATCGTCACTTCACAGAACTCTGATTTTTGTTTCCAGTTTATCTTTCAGTCAGTCTCTGAAATTTCTGAAACACAGGGAAAGCATCATGTTTACTTTTAAGAAAATACAGAAATCTGTAAGAAGTACAATCACCCTTGTAAACTATGTATAAATGTGCACCTCCAAGAGACAGTTTTCTCATCCATGCACTCAAATCTGCATGAATAAGTTCGCCATGAACTTTCGATCTCTATTACAGATCTCTTCATCTTGCCATACTGACCTGATTTATTTTCAAACAAGGAACAAAATTAATATCAGTCACATTCTACAGACCTTTGAAACCGACGTGTCCAAGTCTCTTATGTCATTTTATCACTTCATGGAAACATGATTCACATATAGTACATCTGAATGGTTAAACAACATTTGATAGCCCTGCTTATCCATCTTCCTTCATGCTGTAATTAATGATGAATGGTGAAATTCCATTCCCTTGTTAGCGAAAACAGTTTTCATTTCTCCTTTTGTAACTGTTGAAAATAGTTCTTCAATTAGGTTAGCTCTATTTCTTATGTCAAACTCTCTTGGTGCGATAAGGTGCGTGCCATGTGGTCCAATTTCTTTAGAACTTCATTCTTTTGTGCTAGGTGTTGACAGTTATTGTCTTCCAAGTACAAATAAGTGAGTGCTGGTTTGCATTACGCACTGCGACCAAATGACCCATCTGTTCTCCTTTTTCCCAGTACATCCAGAAACGGCAGCTGACCATTCTTCCCGAGTTCAGTGGTGCAATTTATATTTGGTTAGTGTGAGTTAAGATGTTCCAAAAATTCATTGAGATCTCCCTTCCATGAGGTCAGATCACAAAGAAATCACCTAGACATGTGAAGAAGCATTTGGGTTTGTGTCTAGCCATCTTTAATGCTTCCTTCCCTATGAACAGATTGGCAACCACAGCAAACGGCGGCTGCCCATGGTCACTCCTTCTGTATGATTGCAATATTGGCCCCCATACGGGAAATATGTTGACAATATATGCTTAAACAGGTTCATGAGAGCATCGTCACATTTTTCTGCAATCAGTTCCAGTGAGTCTTTCAGTGGTACCTTGGTAACAAGGGAGACCACATCATAATTGACCATTACATCAGATTGTGTGATGTTGCTTGAGATGTTGCAAGACATCTAGGATGTGGAGAATACACTTCCCCACATATGAGCACAGCTGTTTTTTTTTTTTTTTTCAAATACTTAGCTGTTGGGTACGTTGACACGCCATTGTTGCTGACAAATGGATGTTGTGGCACACCCGTTTCCTGTATTTTCGGGAGACCATAGAGTGTAGGTGTAAATGGCACTGTGGGTCATATTTCTTTGATGATCTTGTGGGACATGACTGCTTCGTTCAATAGAGCCCTGATCTTGTCTGCTCTGCCCGAAATATCATATTCCTAAAGTCTGTAGCTGGTCCTCCAGAAGTTGACGAACTTTATGATCATTTTCGATCTGTTGAATAACGACTGTGGAGTTCCTTTTTTCTGCTGACAGAACCGCAATGCTGCTGCCTTCCCAGAGCTTCTTGAGTGCCAGACTGCCAGCTTCTCGGTAGTGGAAATGTTCGATTTTGGAGGTTTCGTCGTGGTGATCGCGCTGCATGTCTCCTGGCTGATTTCTTCTACCGTTTCTGGCTGTACTGCGAAGAAGCGGAGCAGATGGGTCGTTTGGTGACAGCCACTCATTTATACTCGAAAGCTGGCAGCTGTCGTCACCCAGCACAGAAGAATGAAGTTCTTAAGACATTCGTCCACACGACGCACACTTTGTCAGATCAAGATAATTTGACTTCATAAACAGAGCATCTAAGATCAGTTTTCTACAATGATGGATACATGGTCAAACAGATTCAACCACGCATTCTGCCACATGATGGAAAGGAAGAACAAGATGAAGATGAAGATGGATTATCTGCCGTATGTGGGATCTATTTCTGCCAAGTTCAGCAGAAGTTTCAAGAAGCGTAACATGACCTGTGTTCTGTCCACCTAACAAAATTAGTCTACTGATAAATGTGAAAGACGACCTAGGCTTACGAAAACCGGGAATTTGTAATATACCTGGCCAGTGTGGCGTGTCATACGTTGGCAAACAACTAGGACAGTGGAAATCAGACGCCAAGACTATCATTGGCACACCTGTCTGAGACAGGCAGCTAAATTAAGCTTTGTCGAACACTGTCGGAATTTATAATATTCTTCTCGGGTGTGTAGCCGTATCATGAAGTCATCTTGACACAATATTTCTGAAGACCATCTGGCCGCCATCTTCAGGTGGGTAAGCTGTTCCACAAACTCGCTGGAACTGAATACATGCTGCGAACGGCAGCTCCTTTATACGCCGGAGAAGGCAAAGAGCGCATGCACAAGAAATCGTCATAACTGCCCTCTAGCGCAAGTGGGAGCTGGTGAAACTGATAAATCGCTATGAAAAAAAAAAACTATTTTGATAGCTGACTCAAAGACCGCTATTCGTCAATCTCTGATAAAACAGGTTCCAAATCTTACTTACTGGATAACCCTTGTTTGTCAGGCACTCGAATTGCAATGGATTCTTTTAAAATACAGTCCCAAGAGCGAGGAAGGGCAACCATTTGTGGCTCTTCACACAATGTTTTATGTTCTTCGGGAAGACAGTGTTCTGCCACCGCAGATTTCTCAGGCTGAAACAAACCTGAAATCTGCAGTGGCAGAGCACTGTCTTTCCAAGTGATATAAAACGTTGCACGAAGAGATACAAACGGTTGCCCCTTCGTCTCGCTAATGGGACAGTGTTTTAAAAGAACCCATTGAAATTCGACTATCGGACAGTTTTAGAGACAGGGGTTGCCCTTTAAGTAAGTTTGGAACCCAGTTTTATCAAACAAAAAACGGTCTTTGATTAAGCCATCAGAATATTTTTCGATTTCGATTTGTCGATTTCGCCAGCTTCCATCACTGGGGCGCTATATGTTCACTTGCATTAGAGGGCAGTTACGATTTCTTGCGCAAGCACTATTGGCCTTCTGCAGTTCATAAAGGAGCCGCCGCTATCAGTCTAAATTCAGTACCGGTGAGTTCATAAAACAGTTTACTAACCTGAAGATGGCGGCCAGAAGGACTGCAGAAATATTGTGTCCAGATGACTTCATAATCCGGCTGCGGAGAACAATATTACCAGTTATTACGCTGGGGAAGCCTACATAGTCACTATCTGAACTTATATATACCGTGATCTATGAAGGAACGAAGGTTCTGGCAAGACCCTAGATACTGGGACAGAGTTATAAGAGAGTCAACAGAGATAAAGATGGCGGAAAACCTCTTGATTCGAGACACTTGCTACCAACTAAGCAAAGGACAGGACCTTGCAATGGAGTTGCTTATAACTCAAGTTTCAGCATCAAAACTCAACAAGAAGGAGAAATGAGAGTGTCGACATGGGGCACGATTGCTAGACAGAGCTTCAGGTACAATGTGCCGAGAACAGAGCACCACATTCCCGTCAGGCACACCAAACCGAAAACGGAACACCAGCTCCAAGCCAGGGGCATCGGACTGCCGACGGTGTGCCTAAAACCGTCCATGGAGGGGGAAGGCAGTAGGCATAAATACTGGCCCCGTCCCACTCAACGTAGAGGAGGACGCCGTTCAGCACCAGCCTGATGAAGCTGTGCGAAGTCACTGACGACACGGCGCAGTAGAGGGCGTAAAGGCAACGCATGCGTTGCTGCTCTGAATTCCTTTGTTACAGGGACGAAGCCACCGCAGCAGGCCCAGGAGAATCCACACGAGCCCAGCACGTACTACAGCACACCCAGCTGCAGCACCGTCTAGGACTGATTTCTTATGACGAAACTTGGGATGACACGGTATCCGATTGCATGATACCTGCTTCTAACATAACCTACCCTTGCATGACCTATCGCAGTCAGCAAGACATCCGCTACTGCTCTTACTACCCGACCTAACTATCGCAGAGGTTTTTTCTCCCTTGGCGCTTGCCTTGTTACTTTTTGCCCCCTGCCCTTAAAGCCGCTACCCTTCGTTCGACTTTCGACGTAATCTATCTCCAGATGAGCGCGTATAAATGGCTAACCTTAGCCAGACGTACGCAAACATGGCAGTACCCCCATCCTGCGACACCTCACTTTAGTAAACACTAACCCTTTATGCAGAGATGGCAGTAGACCTTTTGAGTTGGCCATCATGCTGGTGTGGGCATGGAGGGGCTCCACCCCTTATTGTAGAGGGACTCATTTAGCAGCCAGATAAATTCGCGCAAGTAATTGTACTAGTGAAAGCCGCCATGTCGCTACTAGATAATGACCCTTAGTTGTAGAAACATCTGCATCTCAAATTGCAATGCCAACATCGTTTCTGATAAGACAACACAGTTACAGTCCTGTGTAGGCTGGCGTGCTATAGATGTCGCCTGCATTATGGAGACGCATAAATTACTGACCGATCGATTCAAGGTGAGCAACTACACTGACCTCAGGGCGGATAAGCTTCACCGTCACCACCACAACTGAAGGGGCGACCGTCCTTGTGAATCGGAAAATCTGCCTCCAGACTGTCAATATAATGAATCTACTGACGGTTGAGGCTGCTAGTGTAGAGTTCAAAAAAAATGGTTCAAATGGCTCTGAGCAATATGGGACTCAACTGCTGTGGTCATAAGTCCCCTAGAACTTAGAACTACTTAAACCTAACTAACCTAAGGACAGAACACAACACCCAGCCATCACGAGGCAGAGAAAATCCCTGACCCCGCCGGGAATCGAACCCGGGAACCCGGGCGTGGGAAGCGAGAACACTACCGCACGACCACGAGATGCGGGCTGTAGAGTTCAAAATAGGTAATCATGTCCTCACAATAGTTTCAACTTATAACCCTCCCCACAGTTACATAACCGCACAGGACCTTCAGGTTCGACAGGCAGTTTCAAGGTTGGAAAATAGCAGAGAATCTGAATGCAAAACATGGCGGGTTGCAGTTCTGTAAAAGCAAGTGGAAGGAGACTGAGACGGTTTGTCTAAAGCAATCCCTCCTTGATGATAGTCATTCCTGAGGAGCCTACACACATCTCCTACCAAGTTCAGTTCAGTCCAGATACCCTAGATATTTTCCCGTCCAAGGGCCTGCTGTGGAGGGCTGCATCCAAAGTCACTGTGATCTGGACTCAGCCACAATCCAATTATCCTGGAATATGCCAATGCCGAAGAACCAGGCAGGAGGATGGCAAACATAACGTACATTACTAACTTGGGACAATACAACACCATGGGTGGGACATCATATGGAGAACCCACCGCCAATGTGGAGCGAAAGATAGATGGATGTGGCAGCTGAGTATTTTCAATTGTCCTCCAGACCTGTGTTTGAGAAACAAGGACCAAGCTGACCATCTAATCTGGAGATAGGGACCTGCATCCTTACACCTGCAATCTGACAGTCACTAAGTGGCGCATGAGAAGGAACTGGCAATGCTAATGTGATCCCACCAATCGTCATGTACTTAGTCAGTTATGAGGCCAGGTGAAAGAAAAACTACAAGAGCCTCTGCTGGGAAGAAAAACTCAGAGATGGGGAACATAATATGAGCAATGTATGGAAAATTACGAAATTGCAGAAGGCTCTACCCAGGGCTTCTGAGCTCATGTTATCAAGCATGATGAGAGTGATAGGCAGGAAAGGGAAATAGTCGGAAGACTGGCTCTGAGATAGTAAGATCAGAGACAGAGTTTATACCTGTTTCCGATCACTTTGTGTGTGACTGTATCAGATGTATAGAAAACAACAGAGCTCCTGATATCCAAAGGGATCACGTTCCCTTACTAAAACACCTATCTCCTTCTATAATTACCTACCTCGCCACAGCCTATTACCAGTGCCTCTTCCTAACCCACTCGCCAACCGTTTAGATAAGTGTTCAGATCATAACATTACCTAAATCCAATAAAAACCTCCTCCTTGCCCAAAGCTTCATAGCCATTAAACTCCTGTGCTTTCTAGAGAAAGTACTGGGGTATCTTATCCACAGATCTCTCACCCAGTCCCAATACAACAATTCCAGAAGACAACAGCTTAATTGGTCCTGAGCAGTTTGGCTTCCATGCAGAACACAGCATCATCCTCCAATCCCTATATCTGGTGGAACACATATGCAGGGCGAGAAACTGGAAACACATCACAGGTACAGTGTTTTTCGGCATTAAGAAAGCATTTGATAGAGTCTGGCATTATGGCTTAATTTCCAAACTGTCCCAGTCAGACATTCCACGACACATTATCAGCGCGATTGATTCGTTGGGCCCCTTGAAAGTTTTTGGTACATCTCCTCCTCCAGCACCAACCGGATCTTCGCGTCATAGTCCTATCTTTCCATAATGACGGCTGCATTGCCCTTGCCTGCTGGTAAAACTACGATGAGAGGATCATTGGGGAGCTCATGAAGACCATTACACTCAGCTCTTGTAAAGTTTGAGGCTGGTGGCTTGGATTTTGAAACAATACGACTCATTTCATGACGGATTTCTTCTGCAGTTTCACTGGGACACAACATGTAGAATAATTAACAAGCCGTCGAAGCTTCTAAAGTGGTCTTCACTAGAAGGGAATGTCATTAAAAAGCTGATTACTCAGGCATCTCGTCCACCTACTTTGTATTTCCTTCCCAAGGTTCATAAGGAGCACACTCCTCTGTGCCCCATCGTAAGCATCATTGGATCACCAACGTACCGATTAGCTAAACATCTGCCCAGCCTCCTTACTCCGCACGTTGGTCATTGTGAGCACCACATCAAGAATACGACCGACTTCATCAGTCGAATTAAATGCTTAGATCTTGGAGAAGGAGATATGATGGTTAGCTTTGATGCGGTATCATTGTTCACTTGGGTTCCCATCAAAGACTCTTTATGTTTGCTCTCCCAGTTATTTGATGACACTGTTGTGGATTTATTAAAGCACACTCTGACTTGATGGTATTTTTTGTGTGACGAAGATTATTTTAACCAGATGGCATCGCGATAGTAAGCCCATGCGGATAGGAGGGGCGTGTGGTCAGCACAACGCTCTCCCGGTCGTTATGATGATATTCTTGACCGAATCCGCTACTATTCGGTCGAGTAGCTCCTCAATTGGCATCACGAGGCTGAGTGCACCCCGAAAAATGGCAACAGCGCATGGTGGCCTGGACGGTCACCCATCCAAGTGCCGACCACGCCCGACAGCGCTTAACTTCGGTGAGCTCACGGGAACCGGTGTATCCACTGCGGCAAGGCCGTTCCCCCTGTAAAGCCTAGTCGCTTTTATCGTTACATCAACGACACATTCGTTGTATGGCATCATGGGCATGAAAAACTGAGAGAATTTTTCAATCACATCAGAAGCATCCATGATAACATCAGATTCACTATGGAAGCAGAGACAGATGGTGCCTTGCCTTTTCTAGACGTCCTCGTCCGCCGGAAATAAAATGGGTGTCTCAGCCACAGTGTTTATTGGAAACTCACTCACACAGACCAATATCTGCATACTACCAGCTGTTCTCAGGGCATTGGTGCAACGAGCGGAAACCGCTTCAGACACTGAAAGCCTTCCAAAGAAACTGAGCCACTTACGGAAAGTCTTCAAAGAAAACGGCTACAACAAGTGCCAGAGTTCGCAAGCCATGTTGCCAAAGAAACGTAAAGCAGGAGACCCCTGAGGAGGGCACGAAGAAGCTTGTGTTTTTAGCCTTCTGTGGCTCAATGACTGGAAAGATTGGAAATTTGTAGTAAGTTCCTATGGGACCAAACTGCTGTGATCATCGATCCCTAGGCTTACACACTACGTAATCTAACTTAAACTAACTTACCCTAAGGACAACACACACCCATGGGCGAGGGAGGACTCGAACCGAGCCTCGCAAACTGTGGCAAGGCGTTTCGACAGCGCAGCTACCCCACGCGGCAGGAAAGGTTAGCTGTCTTCTAAACAAGCACAAAATTGATGCGGTTTTTAGGGCACCGTCTGAAATTCGACATCTAATGAGACCTGTGAAAGACGGTGTTGGACTCAGAATGCCAGGAGTATATAAATTGCCATGTGGGTGTGGACAGCTCTATATCAGGCAGGCTGTACATACTATTGAACAGCGCCATGTGGAGCACAAGAGAAATTTTCACATACAGTATCCTTAGAAATCGGCTGTGGTCGGTCATGCTTTAAAGAATGGACAACGAATTGCATTTTCCAAGTCATCAGTTATTATGCGGACTGCTAATTTTTGGGACAATGTTACAAAAGAAGCCATCGAGTTAAAATTTTCTGGCAACGCCCTCAATAAAGGCGGCGCCCTGCAGCTAAGAACAGCTTGGAACCCAGCCATCGGAAAGTTGAAGCGGGTGCGGCAAGCGTGCAATGAAGACATTGCCGTATATGGCGCTGTAGCGAGCACCAGTGACATCACTGAAGAGAGTGAGACTCTGTAAGGACAGAAACAGCAGTCATTCGACAGTCACCACTTGACAATGGCTGAGGACTACTCAGCCGAAAGCTCGTCGATTTTGAACCGCTGGATGTGGCTGGTAGCCCAAAAAAATTTTATCTGTATATAGCACAGTGAAACTATGCATTCATATACAGCAAAAACTTTTTGGTGGGGTTTCCAGGATCCTCCCTTCCTTTAAATATTTGGCAAATTGGGAATCCATATTTGTGTGTCTTAATACAACCCCTAAGTGCCAACGTTTTTGGGTTCATAACACGTAATTTCAGTAACTGACTAGGAGGTTGAGAGGTGGCAGGAGCCGCCTCTCATATTTCTATCTTACTCTGAGTAATTCGATTTTCCTCTCTGATTGCATGCCGTGAAAAGTTGCTATTCCTTCACACGCGGACTTCCCACACAGCGTCTCTCGTCACCCAGATGGTCTGGTGACAGGCGAGTTCTCCTGAGCTTGAAAGGGTTAAGCTGACGGGTGTGAGGGATTCGAGTGGATGCTTTTCAGACATTGTCATAAGAGCGGGAGCGACACGCCCAGATGGGCCAGAAGGGGCGGCTGGGCTAGAGATTCCGTTACTTCGCAGAAACTTAGTGAAAACCGTTTCTGGCGGGCTACCAGCGAGGTGTGGGAATGACTTGTGTTCAAATGGCTCTGAGCACTATGGGACTCAACTGCTGAGGTCATTAGTCCCCTAGAACTTAGAACTAGTTAAACCTAACTAACCTAAGGACATCACAAACATCCATGCCCGAGGCAGGATTCGAACCTGCGACCGTAGCGGTCTTGCGGTTCCAGACTGCAGCGCCTTTAACCGCACGGCCACTTCGGCCGGCATGACTTGTGTTCCCAGGCAGTCTTAGCGGGCAAATTCCCGCGTTTTCTGCAAAATCGAAACTTTGATTGGCTTGTTCAGGGCATAGCTCCATGACATAGCAAAATCGATGCAGAAATTGACGCCAAGAATCTCCATTGGTGGAATGGTAGTGCTTCGGCAATAGAGTGGAATTTTAAGCCGGTTTTCGAGTTGCTGATTGGAACGTTTAACCATGGCCACTGTCGTGGGGGCGGGAATGTGCTGTGTTCGGCTTGAGCGGGTGCTCTTGAAGGAGTTGGCTCTCGCCTTTCGGTTTGAGTAGGCTACAAGTCTGAGCTCTCGCTGCTCTGGACAGCCTGCCTTCCGTTGGCTGTCTAATATACTTTTATTTAATTGTAACTGTTTGACGAAGTTGCTTAAGTTTCGACTTCAGCGTGACTTTCCCAGTACAGTTGGCAATTGAGCGTTCTGCATACAAGCGGCCTATGTTGTCTGTCTTGAGCGGTTTTGGCTAAAGTTGACTGTATCAGGGTTATTGTGTGACTTCGCTTGTTAAAATCAATCACTGTACCGCCAGTGATTGTGTGGCGAGCCTTCTTCATCTCCCTCAGAGGCGCATTTGTATTGCTAAGAAGTCTTTAGTCTGGAACAACCAGACCAAGATAATTTGTTTCGGGCTATACTCGCAACATTATCACCACGATGGGACGGCGAAGCAACCAGCCATCGCCTCCGGTACGCCAGATCGTGTTCTTGCAGTTAAGAGGACAGCCTGGTAATGTATGTCCGCAGCACCGGCAGATTAGGGATTTTCCTAGGTGATAATCAGAGCTCAGCAGAGCGCGCCTGTTCGTCTTTTTCTAACTTTGTTATGTCTTGGGTGTTGGGTTGGCTGTGTGTTTCTCTTCAGATTTGAGTTGCAAGGAATTGGCTACACATACCATTTCGTCATAAATGTCACAATCTAGTTTACGGACAACTTCTCCCTCACAGCATTTATTTGAGTATCCAATTTGAGCCAATTTGATGTATTGTAAATGTTTCATGTGTTTTGTTTATTATTTTAAGTTTAGTCATAATAAATCATATTGTTATTTTGGACAGAACTTTCATTCTGTTAGTCGGTCGAGAACCCTTTCATTTCTCACTACGTTAATGAAACTTTCCTTTATTTAATTAATTTATATCAAATTAAATTATTGCAGGTGCCAAACTCTTTTCTACTCCACTTGCAGGGACGATTACAGTCAGTTCGCGTTTCTTTTTAATCCATGTGGAACAGCAAAAGTCGGAGTTAGAATAGGGGGGGGGGGGGGCTTAGATCATCATTTACATATGAAGATTCTAGAAGAATTTAGTGTTAAATACACTGCTAGCCCCGGCGCCTCGCATAAAATGGCGACCCTTAGCCTCGGATCTTTCCTGTGAATCACTGATAAGCAAACAGTATTCTCAGTAGGAACATTCAAATTTTTTTCTCTACTTTTTTTTAATGATTAATAACCAAGTTCTTTTTCTTGTAGTTCCGTGATTAGTTTTAGGTAGCGGCGCATGACTACTGTTTTTGTTTTCAGCGTATATATTTGTTTGTCTGTTCATTGTTTTATGTGTTTCTTTGATGTGGTGTCTGTACCACATCACACTTTGTCGGGTTTGTGTGCAGTTTCTGTACCACAACAAATCGTGCATGTAATTACAACGTTGGAACGGTGTTGTTGAAATGATCTCGAGAAGTAAGGCACAACTACTATCGAGCGAAGCTGAAACAAAAGAGGATAGCATAACGGATATGGGGCAGTTTACTAACGGGGATAGGTTCGGAGATGAGATGGGCACATTTTTAGCAGGACAGGACGACAGGGTCATTGATGAGGAAGGTGATTTGGACGCGATCTTAGAGCAACGTCGCGGCCGTGATTATGATAGTGAGGTAGAGGATGAAACAGAGACAGGCACACAGGTCGAGGCGGTAGCAGATGTTTATAATCAAACGAACGAGAGCAGACAGGGGCCAGCTCGGTCACGTCAGAGCTCTAGCGCCCAGGTGTCCTGAGTTACATCGCCATGTGTGACGAGGATCAAAAAGATGACATAAACCCAATACTGAGCTTCATACGATCATTGAAAGAAGAAGCTGACGAAAAACGCAAGAAGGATAAGGAATAAGATGAGAAACAGCGTAAGAAGGAGAAGGAAGAAGATGAGAAACAACGTAAGAAGGAGAAGGAAGAAGATGAGAAACAACGTAAGAAGGAGAAGGAAGCAGCTGACGAACAGCGTAAGAAAGACACTTAGGCAATAATTTCGCATATAGGGGAAATTCGTGGGGAATTACTAACAATAAAGAAAGAATGTGGAGAAGCAAAACAAATGTCAATAGTAGCACAAAAAGTAGCAGGCCTAGCCAAAACGGCAGCAACAAGGGCAATGAAAATCGCAAAAGCAACTTCTCAACTCGAAGAGCGCTTGCGACGTGCGACACAAGCCCACTCAAAATCCCTAGCGTTCTTAAAAACTCAAGGTAATATCGCGGTTACGAACATCACGAAACGAATGAAAGAAGTAGACAGTCGGCTAGCAAAACTAGAGCGAAACGGGCACACGAGCACTGCACGTTCGGATACCAATGATGGAGTACACAGAATTGTGTCTCCAAGGAAAAGCTCGCCGTGCTCTAGCCCAATGACAGAGTGCGGAACTAACAATGCATAAGCAGAAACAGCGAGTAATAGCTTCAATAATTGCAGCCCACTTAGAAGAGTGAATGCTGAATGCCACTTCCAATGTGATCCAGAGGTAGCACATCACAGTTATCAACAAGATAGATCAGGACACTCAGCAGACGTGCAAGTATCGGAAACGAGTGACAACACCAGTGCGAGGATCGGACAGGACTTTGATCAGAATCACATCCTGTCGATACTAAAATTCCAGAAGTTCAAAGATAATTACCGTCGTCATGTCCAACCCAGGCAAAATTAGAATTCATGTGTGGACACATCGAAGGCCAAGCCGCGGAAAAGATGCGGGGTGTGGCAGCGACGTGTCGGACTTATCAGGAATTTGTTGGTGCATTCCTGCGGACCTACTGGTCAAAGGAAACGCAAGACAGGATTAAAGAGGAAATAATATTTTGTCCTGAACTGGAAGTGTCCGGTCATAGGAGCGCAACCAAATTTTTTGATGATTTACTCAAGAAGAATCAGTTTTTAGATAGTCCATATAGCAACGGAGAAATCATTAAATTTTGCTTTTCCAAATTGCCATTTAGGTATCAACAGACAATTGTCGGGAAGTGTGGATCTGACATAGAAGCGTTCAAGAGTCTATTGCGCGAACTCGAAGTAGTCTTTGATAAACAAGACGCAAAGGACAAGAAGAAGGCACAAAATAACAAATACCACGGGCCAACAAGGGAAGACGACAACAGATCGCATAATCACACTGGTCAGTTAGGAAATCAGGGTTACGGAAATCAAGGTTACGCTATTCAAGGTTATGGAAACCAGGGACACGGAAACCAGAACGCCAGGGAACAGGTTCAATCTAGACAAGGAATCTGGGACAGGAGGAATAACGAACGGCAAAGCGACCGTAATTGGAGAGAGCGAAACCAAGGACAACAGGAGAACCAGGAGATTGAAATTAGACCTGCAAATCCTAATGCACGTCAGAGGAGGGGGAGTCTGACAAGGGATTGGCGCTAGTCCACAGGACTCCACCACATCTCTCACACAAAGAAGTTCATGGAATAATAGTAGTTTAAGTGGTGTACATAGTAGAATAGGCAAGTATATGAACCTTTCTTCGGGGAACAATAATCGTTGCATTAATAGATTAAGATTGTTAAAGTATTAACACGCTGCGTTTTCTCGCATAAGAATTTACTGCTACTAACTTTTTATTTTGTTTATGTTTGCGACTCCCTATGTCGATGGAGTAGGAGACACTACCTTTTCGTGAGCAATGTTTTTGTCCTTTCCTGTCTGGTGTCCATGTTGAGGGATAATGATGAGTGAGGAGAGGTAGCACAAACGGGCCCATACAAGAACGTGCTCTTAGAAGCGTTCTGAGAAGTCGAGATATGATCCATAGCGGCCACAACCAGTTCGTGAGACGTTCATACCAATGCTTGCAGGCACGCAAGATTGTGGTATATTGCGTGATTTCGAGGATGAATATGGGCAGTATAGTTTTTACAGAGATGTGCCAGCATCGTTGTCTTGCAAGTCGGGGTGAACCTGTGAGCGTTTGACTCCAATGGTGCCCTAGACGGTAGAATTGCGGGCATAAAGCCTACCATGCCAATGTGCTAGTTGGGGATTTAGTGTGCTGCTCGTGATTGTCACAGATGACATACTGTGTAGCTGGCGTGTGGTGGGCGACGGAATCCTCAACAGGAACCAGTCCTGGCTCGGTCATATTACATCGCCTCTGGGAAGGTGCCCTTTGATCGCTAAAACAGCATCACATAGAAAAAAGAAGTTGCAACTATAAATTTATTGTCTTGTATATCCATGGCTATCCCAGTCTCTGGAGTTTCAGTGAGGCGTAGTGAGAACTCGGAGGCCGTGTCGTACGGCGCGCACATCACTGTCGTCGTCAATAGCGGCGAGCAGCGAGCAGCGAGACATCTCAACGTAACAGGAATTATGTAAGAGTATTGTATAAGGTAAAAAAAAGGAGAATACCATATACTAGGATAAGTTAAACTTTAGGATTTAACAATAACTATATCATTAATACTGTGGGGGTTTTCTACCACAAGTGTTTGGCGCACACCTGTTGGGATGCTATTTTTCAGGTCTCCAAACCACAGACCCCGAGATGGAGGGACTACGGGCGAGTGAACGTAGAATAGTTGCATGTTCTTTATAACTCAGTAAAATTTCCACCTGCATAATAACATAATGTATTCAAAAGACATAGAATGTAGATCGTTGGCAAATGGTAGTTAACTCTTGAGCATGTCTACTGTCGCTATATATAAGTAATAGTAATATTAGTGCGGGCCCGCACATTTAGTTGTTCATCCAATATAGCGTCACACACCATGTACAGTACTGAAATCGGTCTCTACACAAATATCAAGATAAATTATTTCCATGTCTAGATTAGATAGACCAAGATTTTGTTATAATGATAGCCATAGATTGATAACTATAAAATTAAAATAAGAGTGTCTGAAATGACAGACCATCAATGTATCGTTATGTAAATTTATTATAACATAGAAGGTCATGGGAAAAAGTTAGGCATAAGATTTTTGTCAGAACTGTGCAGATGACGGGAATCATGGCAATGCAGAAGCCAGGCCGAGCAAAAACAAGAGGTCATCGGCTATCTGCAAGAAGGGGAGCATCAGCGCGCCACCTGACGACAAGGGCGCGGGAGCGTCCGGTCCTACAAGCTGACGGTCACTGGACCGTATACCTGAGGGATTAGGCGACAGACAACCCTCGCCGGGCCACAAGCGAAAGTGAGGCTGGCCGTTGACACTGACATGCGACCAGGACGCAATAGCCAGCTAGCTCTCCGGACGCGGCAGCCGTTTGGAGGGATTCCCGGCGGCAGACCACGTTGTCGTGAGTACACAAAGAAGATCACGTACAGTGTCAGAACCTGCACCTCATGTGCCTCAGGACAGAAAGGGACGCTATATACTCACCTGTTTGAGTTTTTACAACCCACTAGCATTGGCCGATCTGCATACACAAAGCAGTATCATGCCACAAACTCTAACAAATGAATTGTCTCATTTCTAACTTCTCCTCTCTATTAGAGAACAGTTGTAGCAATCGTCGCTCCTAGTTAGATCATGTATGGATGACCTCACACACTTGTGGAGTCACTCCTCGTGCCATCATCCCTCGTCGAACTTCAATATTGGGAAACGTAAAGTACTGCCCAGGGAGAGAAGAGATCTGGACTAGTGATGCATCCCAACTAGTAGACCTCAGAGACAACTAATCGAAGTGAGGGGAGCCTATCACTATGTCTTCCTACCGTACTGCCATGATCATATGCATGGGTCTTGCTGCAATCTCAAAAGCGTACTGCAGATGCTCCAGCACACCCTATTGCTGTTGCAACAACGTAGCAACAACACCTGACGTTTAGCCCTATGTGATGTCAGTACTGTGGCCCCATCCCAAAGGCTCCCTCCAATGCCCAAGACATGGAACCACGTGCATCAATGCATATGACTCAACATAACAACCCCCTCAGAGAAACTAACGAATTTGTGAAGTGCTTCGAATATTTCTAACAGTGTGATTTAGTGCCTCATTCTCAGCACAGTCGTGAACATTGTGCAATGTGCAAGCACAACTTGACACCCCATGAACCTTGTTTTTTTTTTTTTTTTTAATTTCTTTCTCTATTGAAGTTTTTGTAATGTATGTTATACCTTGTATGTGTTTGTGAATTTGCACTGTAATTCTTATGTAAGTGATACAGTAGGGCGCACAAATTACAAATTACTGTATTGTTCTCTACACCATGTTTTTTTGTATTCAGTATTTATTGTTGTGTGTATGCAAACAGTGTGTCTAAAGTCCCCATAAACAGAAGCAGATACCACCACTGTCATTGTGAATTGACCATCAAGAAATGGCTCTGAGCACTATGGGACTTAACATCTGTAGTCATCAGTCCCCTAGAACTTAGAACTACTTAAACCTAATTAACCTAAAGACATCACACACATCCATGCCCGAGGCACGATTCGAACCTGCGACCGTAGCGGTCGGGCAGTTCCGGACTGAGCGCCTAGAACCGCGAGACCACCACGGCCGGCTAATTGACCATCAGTTCAGGGAACATTTTGTAAAGGTTATTCTTACTGCAGGGAGACAGAATGAATCAGGGGTTGTAATTAGATTCTGAAAGCTCACAAAGAGATTGTTAACTCAAATAGTAACATGTGTGATTGAGTTCAGACGCCGACATTGTCATAAGAGAGGGAGCGACACGCCCAGATGGGCCAGAAGGGGCGGCTGGGCTAGAGATTCCGTTACTTCGCAGAAACTTAGTGAAAACCGTTTCTGGCGGGCTACCAGCGAGGCGTGGGAATAACTTGTGTTCCCAGGCAGTCTTGGCGGGCAAATTCGCGTGTTTTCTGCAAAATCGTAACTGTGATTGGCTTGCTCAGGGCATAGCTCCATGACGTAGCAAAACTGGTGCAGAAATTGGCGCCAAGAATCTCCATTGGTGGAATGGTAGTGCTTCGGCAATAGAGTGGAATTTTACGCCGGTTTTCGAGTTGCTGATTGGAACGTTTAACCACGGCCACTGTCGTGGGGGCGGGAATGTGCTGTGTTCGGCTTGTACGGGTGCTCTTGAAGGAGTCAGCTCTCGCCTTTTGGTCGGAGTAGGCTACAAGTCTGAGCTCTCGCTGCTCTGGACAGCTTGCCTTCTGTTGGCTGTTTAATATACTTTTATTTAATTGTAACTGTTTGACGAAGTTGCTTAAGTTTAGACTTCAACGTAACTTTCCCAGTGTAGTTGGCAATTGAGCGTTCTGCGTACAAGCGGCCTATGTTGTCTGTCTTGATCAGTTTTGGCTAAAGTTGACTGTATCGGGGTTACTGTGTCACTTCGCTTGTTAAAATCAGTCACTGTACCGTCAGTGATTGTGTGGCGAGCCTTCTTCGTCTCCCTCGGAGGCGCAATTGTATTGCTAGGAAGTCTTTAGTCTGGAACAACCAGACCAGGATAATTTGTTTCGGGCTATCCTCGCGACATTATCATCACCACGATGGGACGTCGAAGCAACCAGCCATCACCTCCGGTACGCCAGATCGTGTTCTTGCAGTTAAGAAGACAGCTTGGTAACGTATGTCCGCAGCACCGGCAGATTAGGGATATTCCTAGGTGATAATCAGAGCTCAGCAGAGCGCGCCTGTTCGTCTTTTTCTAACTTTGTTATGTCTTGGGTGTTCATTGTCTGAGTTCTCACTATTGTAGCAGCAATTAATGTTGGGTTGGCTATGTGTTTCTCTTAAGATTTGAGTTGCAAGGAATTGGCTACACATACCACTTCGTCATAAATGTCACAATCTTGTTTAGGGACAACTTCACCTTCACAGCATTTATTTGAGTATCCAATTTGAGCCAATTTGATGTATTGTAAATGTTTCATGTGTTTTGTTTATTATTTTGAGTTTAGTCATAATAAATCATATTGTTATTTTGGACATAACTTTCATTCTGTTAGTCGGTCGAGAACCCTTTCATTTCTCACTACGTTAATGAAACTTTCCTTTATTTAATTAATTTATGTCAAATTAAATTATTGCAGGTGCCAAACTCTTTTCTACTCCACTTCCAGGGTCGATTACAGTCAGTTCGCGTTTCTTTTTAATCCATGTGCAACAGCAAAAGTCGGAGTTAGAATAGGGGGGGGGGGGGGGGCTTAGAGCATCATTTACATATGAAGATTCTAGAAGAATTTAGTGTTAAATACACTGCTAGCCCCGGCGCCTCGCAAGGTATGATATACAAGCACCTGACTAAGCAAGACCTCAGCTCCCTCAAATAGACAGCCAAGCGATCTTGGTCTAATCTTTGTATGTCATTCTCTGCAAAAACAGACAGTACTTTGTCAATATACTTATTACGGTATTTTCTATAGAGTCATTATTACCTGATTGCCTCTGAGTAGCTTTAGCAATAATATCACTCTCTTTACATGTATCTTTTCGACTTTCCTCTTTGTTAGGGCCACATTTGTCTACTGCTATCTTCAAGTCAGCTGTCGATGCTGTAATGGTTCTATCATCTCATTGAGCCTGATATTACTCTTTAACCCTTTCTCAAGTAATTTTGTTTCTTTATTGTTAAAGGAGGTTACAGTAAGGGTGACCAGCTTTGTCGCAAATGTAAACACACCTTTACCAGAGTGTGGGGGCAGCCTGTTGGGCCAAGTGTACGGTTGTGTAAGACCTTCTAGTTTATGTTTGTGCCCCTGTTCGATCATCTGGCCTTCCTCCCAAACAATGACATTAATAAACTGTATCATAACATCAAAAGTAATGGCATTAAGTAATGAAGCTGTGGAAAAATATGCATTGTAACCTACGACATTTGAACTAACATTCTTTACACACAATTGTCTGATTTCATTGGCAATTATAATCTTAGCGCATTTAAACATAATATGACTTGGGAATTGGTTCCTTTTTTATTCTAATAGACTTGTGCACATACACCGGAATTAGCTTTTTCTCCAGGCATTGTTTGTTAAATTTGATGTTCAGTGATGCCTTCATAGTTTTGTATTTCAAGTTTTGTAGTTACGACACTCCCCCTATCTCTGCCCAACTAGACAGATTATTGTGAAACTTTTTTCCGTTCATCCTGGGGTTGGTTCAGCAGCCAGTATGTATGATATGAAAAAACAAGCAGTCTTGGTGTTAAAAGTTTTATTATTTCCCAATGATGCGTTTCACCTTTATTGAAGGATCTTCGGATTGCCCTACAGATGAAAAACAGAATTTCATAATAGTGGTGTGATCCATTGTAGTGAGATTGGATCACCAAGGAAATAAAAAAGAACTTATTGACATTTGGTAGCGATCAGTACATGAGGTCATCATCAGTTTTCTGCTATATTAGCAGGTCCTTTGCCTCTCCATTTTCTGCGATCCATTGCTTCCTTCTTAAGTTTTCTGTATGTTGTACCGCCCATCACGTCATCCTGTATCTGTAATCTCTTCCTTCCTCGCTTCCTTTTCCCTTCTACATAACCTTCTAAAACTGTCATTCTTTCTTCACATATTCCCAATCCAATTTCTTTTTCTTCTTTTTATTACATCAAGTAACTGTTTTTTCTCTCCCACTCTTCTCAGTACCTCTTCATTTTTTTACTCTGTCCATTCAACTCATTCTTTCCATCCTCTGCCATGTCCACATCTCAAAAGCCTCCAGCCTTTCTCTATCTTTCTTTCACAAAGTCCATGTTTCAGTGTCATACAGAAGAACACACCAAACAAAACATTTTATGAGTCTTTTCCTTAGTTCTCTGTCCAGACTGCTGCAGAAAATTCTCCTTTTCTTATAAAGGGCCTCTTTTGCCATTGCTAGCCTTGTTTTAATTTCTGTGCTGCACTTCCAAGATTCCTAAAATTTTGTACCTGTTCCAATATTTCTTCGTTCAGCATAATTTTTATTTCTTTATTTCCTCCTAGTGCCAATACTTTTGTTTTCTTTGTGTTAATTTTCATTCCACAATTTTTTTCCGTTATATTCATAGGTGTCCACTAAATCCTGTAATTCTTTTTCCCCTGTGGCTAGAAGGAGCATGTCATCAGCAAACCTCAAACAGCCTACTCTCCTTCTCCCAATTTCTACTCCTTTGTCATCTAATGAGCATTGGTCAATCATATTTTCCAAGTAGAGGTTGCAAAGGGCAGGTGATAGACAGCATCCTTGTCTTACTCCTTTTCCTAGTCCGATCCAGCCTTATTAAAGTAATGGTTGCCTGGGTTCTACAGGTACCTCTTAGTGACGCAGGCATCAGCGTAGAACTTAAAAACCTCAAACACTTTGCTATTAAGAGTGGCTACAGCGCTCCCATGTAAACGAACTCTATGAAGCAAAGAAGGTAAAGATCACGTTAGTTCTCCTGACAGCCCGTCTGTTGGAAGCACTGACTATGTATGCTTGCCCTGTTTAGGCAACATTTGATACGATCCAGCTAAACTTTTCAGGAGAACAGACATTCATGCAGGTACCAATATTCAGAGTATGTACATACAAAATTAGACACCGACCAGAGATAAATTCCTGAGTTCAGGCATCTACTTGCTCGAATGTGATGAATGTCAAGCTGCACATTGGCCAAACTGAAAAAACACTGAAATCTATATTTCAAGAACACCTTCTAAGTAAGGAAGGCCAAGTTAAGAAAAACTCAACCTTCACAAAACATATAAAGTCCAGTGACCATCACCCTCCCACTCTGCAAAATTCAAAAACTCTCCACTGTGCTGAAAAAGATAAAAACTCAACTTCGTGGAAGAAATAAAAATAGCCAAGCACAAAGCGAAAGCAGACAGGTGCTTCCTAAACCATCAGCTGGCTAGAAGGTACCAAATGTACTTCGACAGTAGGAGATTTTGTTTAATGTTTAAGAGCTAAGCCTTGGATGCTATGTAATTGAATCATGCCACCCACTACATTTTTCAAAAATTTATCCTTTTAAATGTCTTATTTTTAAAGTTTACTGATTTTTATTTCTAGTTCTTGCACCCTTTAGTGGATGTTATATTATTATGCACACTGTGACATATAGCTGCCACTGGCGCTCTTCCACTGATGTAGCTCTTACATTTTTAACAAGAAGGTTCATTATTGTCTGAAAGTGGGATTTTTAAGATTAATTTTTGCTATCAGCTTTTGCTCTGAGAGGTCTCTGTGTTTTATGCTGGGTGCCATATAGATAACCACAGCAGTTTTTTTTTGTTTTTTTTTTACATTGATGTGACTATATATTATATTTCATGTTGGTATTTGCATTTATCAGCATTCCACTGAAGTATATTTTACGACTTAGATGCCACACTTGTTTGGCACGTGGACAAGGCATTGACAATGTTAGTCAGTAGTGACAGATTTATGGAGATTCAGGTATGAACAATGTTGTTGGCTATAATACTAGTTGGGACACTCAAAACTGGTACTCGGAGATCCCTATGTACCTTTATACTTTCCCATTGCAGCAATGTATTTTTTATTTGTGATATACTTTAGTTTTTCATTGTTATTCATCCTCATTTCTGGCTATTAATTTAAACATTTTATAAGCAATTTTAGAGCACCAGTCGTCGATAATAACTGTCATAGTTTGCTGTTATGACAAGATTTAACAACTGAACACCATCGTAACTCCCAGCCAGCAGGTTTCACCTGCCGAGAGCTGCATACAGTAGTCTTAAGACACTTGCATATTTTCGTTGAGTGTGATGTGTGCAGCCAGATTATGCACCTCTAGTATATTTCTGACGTACAGATTTACTGTAAGACTGAGCTTGCTTGGTTTGCACTGGAATGCACCACATGCTGTAAAAAGGTAATCTGCTGCTTCCTTTTTATTTCTAGTGTGCGATGCCAACGTAAGGACAAAGCAGGTTATATATTTTTTTAAATACTTTTTCGGCCATCTTCTGTTTTATTACGTTTTACAAGACACCGTCCAGTGTTTTCAAAGCTTTGACAAGGGACATTTACCGGCTGGGATATTTTATGCGCCAAATACCAGTTCTTTTACATTTTTTTAGTAATCCACTCTCACTAAATGGGGTCACACCGCTATTGTGAAATTTTGTATTTCTTCTGTAGGCCTGTCAGAAGATGCCTAAAGAGAGCATAAGGGAAATAATAAAAAAATTTAACACTGTAATCAACACTACTTGTTTCTTCACACGTAGTGTGTTTGTAAACTGTTAATGGAAAATTTTGCATCCAATGCAATAGTTTTGAACTGACAACTATACTCGAGAAAGTTCGGTAGAAGGTAAACAAATGAATAAAACAAGCAGAATATAATGGTGCACTACAACCGAGAAACATTGTTGTTGTATCCGAATGCCGCTCCAGCGACCGCTTGGTCTGAGTTGTTACTATGGATTGTGGCAATGTTAGTTTCAGAGGGTGGCCAGATGCCCTTCCTGTCGCCACCTCATTCCCCCTGGGATGGAAGTAGTGTCCCCAGATTGCGTCTAGTGCAAAACTTTGAAATAGTGCAAAGGTGTTACAAATGTCTGCGAGTCGTGTAACTGAGGTGGGATGTGGGGACCAGCCCAGTTTTCACTAGTGGTATGTGGAAAACCACCTAAAAACCACATCCAGGCAGGCCTGCACACCGGCTCTATGTCGTTAATCCTTTGGACGGATTTGGTACAGGGCCAGCGCGCCTACCCAAGTCCAGGAAGCAGCACATTAGCGCTCTCGGCTAGCCTGGTGGGTTATTCAAGAAACGTATTAGAGATTTTTAGAAGTGGCTTCGCACTATACGAAAGAGGACCTGCACATTTCTTAATTTCGTATATACCAGAATTTTCAGATAAATCTACAAGATCACTGGTGCAATAAAAATTTCTTGCTACTGCCAGTACAAGGGCCTCAACACACACACTTAAAATAATACAAGGCAACCTGAAATATACATATCTGAAAGGCCTGTAGGAAAGTAAGTAGATGTACACATCTCACTACTGTAGATAAAAGTTGTGTGATAGGCTGCCACAGCTGAATAAAATTTAGTAAAGATAGGTGATGTAAAACAGCAGCACAAAACATAACTGCAGCTCAAATCCAAGGATACAATTTTTACATCTACACAGATACGCATGGTGGAGGGTACCCGGTGCCACTACTAGTCATTTCCTTTCCTGCTCCACTCACAAATAGAGCGAGGGGAAAACGATAGTCTATATGCCTCTGCATGAACCCTAATTTCTCATATTTTATCTTCATGGTCCTTAGGTGCTATGTATGTTGACAGCAGTAGAACCGTTCGGCAGTCAGCTTCAAATGATGGTTCTCAAAATTTGCTCAACAGCATTCCTCAAAAAGGACATCGTCTTCCCTCCAGGGACTCCCATTTGAATTTCTTAAGCATGTATGGAGCACTTTTGAACCTACCAGTAACATATCTAGCAGTCTGCCTCTGAACTGTTTCAACGTCTTCCTTCGATCCAACTTGGCATATATTCCAAACACTCAAGAAGTACTCAAGAATAGGTTGCACCAGGGTCCTATGTGCAGTCCCCTTTACAGATGAACCACATTTTCCTAATATTCTCCCAATAAACCTAAGTCGCCCATTCACCTTCCCTACCACAGACCTCACATGCTTGTTCGATTTCATGTCACTTTGCAATGTTATGCCCACACATTTGAATGATGTGACTGTGTAAAGCAGAACACTATTAATGCTGTATCTGAAAATTACAGGGTTTTTTCCTATACATCTGCATTAACGTTCATTGTTGTACATTTAGATCTAGTTGCCATTCATCACACCAACTAGAAATTTGTGTAAGTCATTTTGCATCCACCTACAGCCACTCAACTTAACACCTTACTGTGCACCACAGCATCATCAGCAAAAGACAACCCTAGATTGCTGTCCACCCAGTCTGTCACATCATTTATGTATATAGAGAACAACAGCAGTTCTAATACACTTCCCTGGAGCACTTCTCATGACAATCTTGTCTGCGATGAACGCTCGCCATTGCGGACAACGTGCTGGGTTCTATAACTTAAGAAGTCTTCGAGCCTATTCCATATGGTCATGCTTTTGTTAACAGCCTGAAAAAGGAGCTCCATGTCAAATGCTTGCTGGAAATCTAGAAATATTGAATCTGCCTATTGCCCTTCATCCCTTCGCAGTATATCGTTTGAGAAAAGAGCAAGCTGAGTTTCGCACAAGCGAATATTTCTAAAACTGAGCTGATTCATGAACGTAAGCTTCTCAGTCTCAAGACAGTTCGTTATATTTGAAATGATAATTTGTTCAACAATTCTGCAGCAAACCAAAGTTAGGTATATTGGTCTGTAATTTTGTGGGTCCCTTCTTTTACCCTTGTTGTATACGGGAGGCACCTGCACCTTTTTTGAGCCAGTTGGGACATTCTGCTAGGTGAGAGATTTGCGCTAAATGCAATACAGGTAAGGGGCCAATGCCCTAGAATACTCTGTAAAACTGAATTGGGATTCCATCCAGATATGGTGACTTACTTACTTTCAAGTCTGTCAGTTGTTTCTCTGCGCCAGGGATGCTTATTACTATATCGTTCATGAGGGAGTCTGTCCGATGTTCAAATGACGGTATATTTATAGGATTCTCCTGCATGAACAATTTCTTAAATGTGAAATTTAAAGCTTCAGCTTTCATTTTGCTATCTTCAGCTACCACACCAGATTTGTCAACAAGGAACAGGATGGAAGCCTTAGACCCGCTTAGCGATTCTAACAGGACCTCAATTTTTTCGGGTTCTCTGCAAGATCTTTTGCTAAGGTTGACAGTGGTAACTGTTGTATGCTTCGCGCCTAGGTCTTTTCACAGATGCATGTGCTGTGTTGGCAGAAGAGCCAACACCGTGTTGCTAGAGGAGGCCGAAATGCACGCGTTTAATTACACGCAGACTGGCGTGAGGTCTGGAACAGGTCAGAGAAATGAGAACTTAGAAAGACGGACGCAGTTGCTGTAATACTTAACTTTAATCCATAATTGGAGTACATCGCTCTTGACGGTACATTAATATGCTCAATATAAACTGGTAATGGCGCCTTGCTAGGTCGTAGCAAATGACGTAGCTGAAGGCTATGCTAACTATCGTCTCGGCAAATGAGAGCGTATTTGTCAGTGTAGCATCGCTAGCAAAGTCGACTATACAACTGGGGCGAGTGCTAGTACGTCTCTCTAGACCTACCGTGTGGCGGCGCTCGGTCTGCAATCACTGACAGTGGCGACATGCGGGTCCGACGTATACTAGCGGACCGCGGCCGATTTAAAGGCTACCACCTAGCAAGTGTGGTGTCTGGCGGTGACACCACAGCATGAACCTCTACTAAACTTTGCTTGTCGTCATTTGTGCCTTCCCTTTTGAAACAAGAGTGCAACAGCCTCTGCTTCCTCAGCATTTTCCGAATTCCATTATGAAATCATGGTGGGTCTTTCCTATCTTTAATCCACTTACTATGCACATAACTCACCAGATGATGATTAACAATCTGCTTAAACTTTCCACATAATTCCCCTGTGTCGATCTTACTGGAATCAAGTGATGTCAGTTCACTGCCTAAGTGAGACGCTAATAACTGCTTATCTACTCTTTCTTGAATAAACACTCTCGTAGCCTTCTTGATTTATTAACTTTCATAATCATAGTTGTTAAAATGACATCATGATTGCTAATCCCTGGTTCTACTCTGACACTGTTGATAAGGATTGGCCTATTTGTAGCTAAGATATCCCCATTACGTGTGGGCTGCCAAACTAGCTCCTCAAGACAATTTTCAAAAAATGTGCTCAAAAGCACTTTGTATGATGGCCTGTAGGTATCCTCCGCAATAGGTCCATAGACATCCCAATCTGTACTCAGCAGGTTAAAGTCGCCTCCAACCAGTAATGCATGATTTCGGTATTTACAATTCACTGACCGCAAACTTTCTTTGAATGGCTCTAGAACTGTCACAGTGGGATCAGATGGCTGTTAAAAACATCCAAGTGTGACCAGGTAACTTCACTGTCACACTCAACTTAGACCTCAGTAGGAACAATAGGTTTGTCAACTGCCATGAATATTTCCCCTCCTATAGCCT
The DNA here is from genome assembly GCF_023898315.1 of Schistocerca nitens. Lineage (NCBI taxonomy): Eukaryota > Metazoa > Arthropoda > Insecta > Orthoptera > Acrididae > Schistocerca > Schistocerca nitens. The sequence goes on from NC_064615.1 coordinate 960,088,167, forward strand.
CTAATCTGCCTTTTCATTATACATTCCATGTCCTGCTAAATATTTCAGAGCTTTCCACTTCAAGTTTCAGCCACCTCTCTGTCACAAGAATAATTTCGGCGCAAGAATTTTCCTGGAGGGTAGTAAATTTGGGAACTTTGTTATGAATACTTTGACAACCTACTGATAAAATTTTGACAGTTTAGGTATCTTCACTCTAAATGCAGTCTGACTTCCCCTGCTGTGTATCGACTGACCAGTGTTCATCCGAGTATCTTAAACTACCACCTACACTAAAAATCCCTCCACAAGTACTCTGGTACCCAAGTAGCTGCTTCCTTTGCATTGTGCAACCCTGACCTATCAAGGGGACACCTACAGATCGATACCCGGTAACACAGACCTATAAATCTGCAGCCACGACTGCCACAGAGTCAACGAAGCCTTTGTTTGAGACCCTCCACTAGACTCCAAATCAAAAAGACCCCAATCAACTCTGGGAACAATGATGCAAAATGCAAGCTCTGCTTGCACCTCACACGCAAGGTTAGCAGCCTTCACCACCTCCGTCAGCGACCTGTCAAACTGAGGGTGGCCTCAGAAACCATGCAACAGACGTTTTTGGTGCCACCATGAGCCACAACTTGCAGATGATTGCTTCCTGCACACTCAACAGGCACAGGCAGGGCTGCCTGTACATCTCAGATGAAGCCCCCTGCAGACATACTGAGTGCACACTGGCTTTCTTTCCAGCCCTGAACACTACGTATCTAATGGGCTCCATATTATGTCTAACGTTGGAGCTCCCTGTAACTAGTGAGCTCCTCTCCCCATTTTCCTGCTGGAACCTGCTGAAGCAGCAGCCACATGTCCACTCACAGGATGAAGGGACAAAGCCAGATGGCTAGTCTTCACATTCGCCCTCTGCTCCGAGCATCGTGAACGTGTTACCATCAGCCACTGTGTCAGGTACACTAGGACGTACCTTGGCAGCAGATCCCTTGGGCAAAACAAGTAATATCTGAGCTGTCCCATGTGATGTGACAGATTCTCTGCCACCACTGCACCCCTAGGCAGTGGCTTGAAGGTGACTGACCATAGCCAAAAGTGCATTCAGTTGTTCACGAACTGTGGCTAGTTCCTCCTGCGTTTGCACAGCATGTACACATCCTACCCATCCTATCAAGTCTAAGTGCAAGACAAAATTGCAAAAGCAGACAGAATACTAGATGTGCAACCTGCTACGCTCCTGACGTGGCACCAGGGGATTCTGATGCATCAATGGACTGCAGAACGAATGAATTTACATGTATAAAAATGTGATTTGTGGAGATGGAGGCTGTAAAGTACCACCTAGAAACATTGAGAAGGATGTTAGTCGCAAGAGTTCTAAATATTTTCAACTAATTTACAGAGTTACTGCTTGAATGTCATCAGTGGTTCTGAAACCTCAAGTTCTGACTTAGCTACCGACAACACAGACACTCAGGATGACTTTGAAGCTATGAGAATAAATAGGTCTTTTCTCATGTCCTTAGCAACAAGTCTTGTTCAACCTTACTTGCACTTTTATCCAGAGAATATCCTAAATGCGAACCTCAGGAAGAAACAAAATGAAAGAAGAAAACAAATACACACAATCTGGACAAACACACACATCACAGATGACACATTGCCACAGCCCAAGAGTTGAGAAAAATGCAGATATGGACGAAAAGAAAGTGCAGAATATTGGCTCACAAAAATGCATCCAGGTTGGATTCCAAATGTTATGTCTTTTAGGATTGCTGATCCCGATTGTTTTCTTGCCACTATGTTTTCTGATGCAATTTCAACACAGATCAATCCAAACAAATGTTGGAAGATAATGGACTAAAAAAAAACGAAAATTATCGACAGGATTTATTACTTTTGCAAAAAGCCCCATTTTTTACCCTGCCAGCGCTGCATTCACTGAGATAATGTCCTCCAACTAAGGACTTGTTTGATCAAAATGAAGAAATAATTTTGGGAGGGACAAGAGCTGAGGAATTAATTAATATCTATAAATATATGCATGATTCCAGAACGGGCTAATTTGTACTTTACAGCCATTACAATTCTGTATAAAGTTGTTTTTTCTTCGATTTTTTTCTGGAAGTGTAAATGTTATTTAATCGTGTTTCTTGTATTGCAAGACATGATAAAACGCAATATTAGTAAAATAATTCTTGTGACAGTTAGCAGTTGCCTTCAATAAAGGTGATCGCTCTTTTTAATTTGTATAATGCTATCTATGTAATTTTCATTATCAAATACAGCTTCTTTTCTTTAAAAAAAAGTCACTCGTGGTTTTTTTGGGTCAGGTTAAACAGCAACATCCCTGAAAGTAACACACATTAATCATACATCACAGTTCTAGAGCCAGTAAACCAACCACTACCACTACCAGCAGCACAACCAGATGATGCGGCCACAGCTGGTGGCCTGCAGCCAATTATCCATGCCTCCTCGCAGCTGAACTTCAGCGCTAGAGAGCGACAACAGCAGCAAATCTTGGCGTGGGAGACGTGAAGGACCTGACTGCAAAGTGGACATAAATTACTGTTTAATCACCCATCTTAGTGTATTGACAGTAGTCTGGTGACAATATTTTTCCTTTCTGAAGTGTCAGGCTTCATTATACACAAATATGTCATCTCACATTTCCTTTTGGTGGCCACATATCTTTTCTGAGGCTGACATTTAGAACCTTTGCTCGACAAAAGTTTAGGTAAAGTTGACAAAGATTCCACTGGGCATTAGAGAGAACAGACATTTCTTGATGGCTTCACATGCCTCTTCAGATTTTTCTTCATTCAGACAGAGTTTAAATGGTTGCAAAAGCTGTTCTCGCATGTCTTCCAGGATTCCACACTGTCTTGCAGCTCCTTTGTTATGATGTGCTGATTATCACCGCTACATGACTCTCAGATAATCAACTCAGTGTCTGAGGACTCAGATTCATTCAACTTTTTCAGCTATAAATCTGCAAATTAAATGAATATATTTACAGACGTTGAATTTTATGGCTGAATCGACACAGCTGCAGATGTATTTATGAATGCAGGCTTTGCAGTCTGAACAACATAGTTCACATGTGCAGGAACTGCTTTGTAACTTTTTCACAATCTATGTCTCCTTATTGGTTGGTACTGCTACTTTCCATACCATCTCCACAAATGACATGTTCAGGCTTAAGCTCCTCTGATGACTCATGCTGCTGCCTTATGGCTGACGTTTTGGATGTCACTTTTCCTCATTCAAATGTAAAGTGTCATGCAAGTAGAGTTTAAGCTCATGAACGGTCATGCCCAGTCACTTTTTGGCTTCTGTCCCTTCAGAAAAATATGTTTTATTACATAATGCATCCTTCCTAAGCGCATGTTGATGTTAAGGCCGTTGTGTTGTCTGTAACAACATACACAATTTGCAATTGTGGCCTTGTAGTTTTCTTTTTTTCAAAATATATGCCGAATCTGGGTCTGTCTTCATGTAAAGTATGGTCTCTTCTAACATTTCACATTTCCTGGAAACTTTCTCGGTCATTCGTTCCACGAACGTCCTGCTAAGCTTATAAACCTATACTTGATTTTCATGTCTCTATATCTCTAATACACATTTTTTCACCACACATTGTCAATGTACAGTGAACAAAACAATCAATGCTGTGATCGAGTTGTGGGTTTTCTGGCTATAGCGACTGATCGCACACAGAAAACTCAAACCTATTACGATCAGGCACTTTTATTAAGGTTCGTGTAATTATACAAAACACGAGAAAAACACTACAGAAAATCACAATACACAAATTGTAATCAAAGTCCATAAGACCGAACCCAAATAACAGCGAGTCCCCAAAGACTGTTTACTCTGCACTTCGTAAGTGGCAGTTACTGGTAATCGATGGCCGCCACAGAGCCCCCCCCCCCCCCCTCCGGGGCATCTTCCTGTGCTGTGTAGTGGTGTTGTGGGACGCTCGCCGGTTGGTAGAGGTGTGTGTGGAGAATCCATGCTGTCTGTGCAGGGTGGACTTGCGCTGGTCTAGTCCCCCATCCAGTTTAGTGGTGGACTGGTCAACCTGCACGTGTGAACAGGACTGGCACAGAAGATGTCAGTTTTGAAGTACAGGCAGAGAGGGGGATGTGAATCTTGAGCATTCCGTCAGTGCTGAACGTTGCAGCTATGCCAGCCATATCCACCCCGTGGTGATATTTGATGTGGGAGTGCACTCACATGAAGTGTCCCCCATGCGGTGGATGAAGATGGATCCCTTGTGGAGCTGCAAGGAAAGCTCATCATGTGGGCACTCATAGGCACTGATTGAGATACGAATCTCGTCGACAGTGGACATAGGGGCCACTAGGGGAGGTAGTGGGGAAAAATAACGTAGTTCAGAAGAAACACTGGAACATTCTGTGGGCGCATTGGGTGCTGACACTTGCGACGGTGTTATGTCACACACAACATGTGGTTGAGCCTGAGGTTGAGAATTGTCACACACAGTGCCTGAGTGAAATGAGGGTAGAGTATTGTCACATGCAACAATTGAGCTGCCCACAGGTGTAGGCTCAGTGCAGGTATGATCATGGTAGGGCGCAGGGGAGTGGTAGGTCTGTGTGAGATCAGAGATCCTGACACAGGAACACTCGACTCGAGACGGTGTGGTACAGTTTCCTTGATCATCCTGGCTGGTTTCAAGTGTTGAAGGGAAGCTGTCTGCCAATGGCCACTGATGAGAATGGCCATAGTATTGTCTGTGTGAGCTACTACTCGATGTGGGCTAGAATAAGGTGGCTGTAATGCTGGATTGACTGTGTCATCCTGTAACATAAACTCACAAGAGTCTAGTGCTGAATGCAGAAAGACCCGAGGATTGGTGTGTGGTCATGGAGGGGGCATGCAGATCGCAGCTATGTGTGTCCAGACAAGCTCAGCTAGAGTAGGGAGGTTGGACAGGTCGACGTCTGCTTCGCCATTGACGAACTCTGCGCAGAGAAGTAGGGTCTCACCATACAGGAGCTCTGCAAGTGAAGCCTGAAGGTCTGTCTTGTAAGCCTTATGTATTCCTAACATAACCCAGGGAAGGGCATCGGACCACTCACCACCATGAAACATGAAAAATGAGTATGTCATCGAGGTATGCGTAACAATATGTGCAGTTAAACAGAAGTGAATCTATAAAACGTTGCCAAATTTTGGCCGTGTTTATGATACCATAAGGCTAGTAACAAAATTCATAGAGGCCAAAAGGTGTGATCAACACTGTCTGGTATGTCACTCTGTTCCATGGGTATCTGCAAATATGCTTTGTGGCAGTCCAAGACACCGAAGATGCGTGCTCTGCTAAGTACTTGCACGAAGTCTTGTATATGAGGTATTGGATAATTGTCTAATACGGTCTGCACTTTGAGGCAGCGATAGTCGCCGCAGGGATGCACTGTGCCATCCTTCGTGGGAAGTAAATGTATGGACGAGGACCAGTTGCTGTCTGACAGATGAACAATACATGCCATCAGAAGTTCCTCTGCTGTGGCCTTAGCAAGGTGTAGTTTATGTGGCAGCAGTCAGTGCACTTTATGACACACTGGTGACCCATCTGTTGTGACAGTTTTGTGTGTCGTGCAATTCGTGATAGGGTTCAGCTGGGCTGACGAACCTGCTCGTGGGCTGTCACGAACGGGAATCAGTAGCATGTAACAGTCACTAACCTGATGCGCCAGGGAAGCTGTTCATGTCGGCAGTGACAAAGTTCCACGAGGTGCGTCTATGGTGTCAGGGGCAGCAGCATCAAAGACCCACATGGTGTGTCACCAGTGTTGGAGGGTGGTGGCATTGACAGGTATTGTACGAGGCATCATGCCTCAGTGAGGGCTTGCGTAGCCTACGATATGGTGCGGTTCAATTTGGTGTTGCAGTTACGGAAATCACTGACTGCAGAGTGCTCAGACTGAAGCTGGGCGATGGAAGTTGCGAGGCTGTCCGTCAGTGAAGAACACTCAATGAGAGCTGTGTCAAAATCGTCAACAAGCTAAGGGAGGGGGGGCCAAGGAGGTGAATTAACAGACAATATGAGTGGATGAAGTGTGGTGCAATAATGCGGCCGACTAGAAGTCTGGCAACAGTCCAAAATGAAAAAGGAAGTCAATACCTAATACTGGGTCTTCTATGTCAGCCATGTAGAAGGACCAAGTAAACTGTTTGCCAGGTATAAGTTCAATAGGTAACTTGGCCAAATTGTCGACACGAAATGGCAGTTTATTTGCTGCTTGAAGATACAGTTTGGCTGGTTTCATGTTCTTTACGGTAAATGTGGGAGCTATGACAATAATGTCTGCTCTGGTATCGACGAGAAAATACCGGCACGAACCTAAATCCAAGGCATACAGATGTCCTCGTGAGGTGGGGGATCTGACAGAATGCAATGTCTGTGGGCGCCCTTGCATGTATCCAGGAGCTGTAGCGCCTACTGTGGCCCATGTGCAGTATTTGGTAATGCACAGGGCAGGTGGGAGTTGTGAACAGCGTCCCTGTAAGTGGAGTGGAACCAGCATATGCATGAGTCAGCTGTACTCGTCCCACCTACTGAAATGTCAGGGGAGGGGTGGGGAGGGTCTGGTGCCGGCCTGCTCGCGATTCCCTGTCTTGGCCGCTAGATGGCTGCTGTTCCTTGTGCTGTCCACAATACACATGCGCCTGGCCTCTACTGCCCAATGGTGGAATTATATTCACAGCAGTATTAGGCACTGTACTGCGTGGAGGGAGGTGGCAGTGCTGAATAATGGCGTATGCCTGGTCTGCCAGTTGTAGTTTATCTGTGAGTGACACTGCGGTATGTGGGCGCAAATGTAATTGCAGTTGTTGTGGCAGCTTCACCAACCACAGTGCCCAGAGCACTAAGTTCGGCAAGATCTTGGTACTGACTTGCGCATGCAAGTGTCGCCACAACTGTGAGGGGTTTCTGTCACCTAAAGTCTCATCATAAATAATGTTGTGAATCGTATTGGCTGGCAGATGAGAAAGGCATTCGATGACTAGTGCATGCTCTTAGGTGGGTTCAGCAACAAGTCATTGATGAGATCAGGGTGGTCATGCAGGTGGTTCACTAAACACACAAAACGAGTGCTGTCATTTGCAATACCATGTATGTCCAACACGTTGTCCACCATGGTAAACCACATCACTGGGTTGTCTGGTTGTGACGGCGGCAGCTTCGGAAGACGACCGGGGACCAGTGCTTGTGGGGGTGTAGGAAGGCACAAATCATACGGGGATTCTGCGCGGTGTTCACTGATGCGAACTGTACCTCAGTGGTGGCCAATGTGTTGCATTGAACGTCCGTTAGCTGTGCAGGCGAGACGTGATATCCAGTCTTTGTAGGCAGGAAATCTGTATTGCCACACGACGAGCATAGCACAGCAGGTGTGGAAGTATCAACGTCCGATGCAGACGAAATCTTGAGCAGAGGCAGGAAATCGTGACTGAGCGCTAAGTGACAGGGTGGAACCACGGCAGGTGCATCACCCGAGGTGTGGGTGGGGTGGCAGGACGGGTAGGCATACACATGCCAACATGCAGTTGCATGAATGTCCCTTTGACTGGCATGGAGGGGGATACATTAAACGGCAGACCACTCTGAGGAGGGGGCGGTCATGTGTGTGGACCCCGAAACTGGACAGCTGCATGGTCCATGTGCAGTAGAAACTCGGGCTAGGGGTTTCCGTGATCTGGTCCTGGAGGAGCATTCTGTCGAGTCTAAAATGCCAAAGAATGTGTCCACGCCAATGTGTACAGCGGCTGGTGTGGTGTGCCGGTGGGGGTTAGCATCATCTGTCCAGTCGAAACAAACACCGGACATACGAACATTCCTGGTGTATTAGTAGCACATGGGGTAAAGCACTGTGCTTCACAGTCGAATGTCCTTTCTGTAGTCATGGTGTCCTGCACTGCCGGAAAAACTGGAGTTTGTGACATTGTCTATTGGCGCGAAACCAGTGGTACACAGCGAGTGAATGCAATGTATTTTTGCGACTCAGGGTGACCAATGTGGTTTTTCTGGCTATAGCGACTGACCGCACACAGATAACTCCAACCTATTATGATTAGGCACTTTTATTAAAGTGCATGTAATTACACAAAACACAAGAGAAACACTACAGAAAATAATAACACACATACCGTAACCCAAGTCCACAAGACCAAACCCAAAGAACAACGAGTCCCCGAAGACCGTTTACTCTGCAGTTCGTAGGTGGCAGTTACTGGCAGTTGATGGAGTCATTCTTTTGCACCAAGCTTTGAAAAATACTTCTGTCATGTCAGACATCAGTTACATCTGTCTGCACTCACACTTAAAAAGTATTTTTATGACACTTAAAAAAACTTCCATAACTTGACGATCTCGTGTATTCAAAAACGTGAGTGAACATGGAAATCCCGGCAGTAATTCATCTAACACAAGCAGGGTGCGATTTGTGCTTTTACCAGTGGGGGGGGGATGTTTTAGGGGGTTAGTATAATTATACATGTTACTAGCTTGGACCGTGGCGTTACCCATGGTTAAACAGTTATTTATAAATAGATGTTAACGCCGAAACTCACTATTCACGCGTATGCACTATCAGAAAAGCCATCCTTTGTTATATCTTTAAAAGTACATTATAGGTAAAGCTTATTTACAAAATCATCTACATACAGGTATACGAGGGGAATTCATTTGTTAAAAGCTGTACTTATTCTGATGATAGAAAACTGAAACATGCGTTATTTTTCTACATAACCTCCCTGGACTTCATTGCAGTTTTCCCGACGTTTTACGAGTTTTTTTATTTCATCAGAAAATACGTTTATCGGTTGCATCTGTAACCAATTTTGCACCGCAGCAATGACGTCTTCATTACTTTCAAATCTTCTTCCCTGTAGTGCTTCCGTTAAGGGTCCAAACATGTGAAAATCGCTTGGAGCCAGGTCTGAACTGTATGGTGGATGTTCCAGCATCTTGAATCTCAACTCCTTTATTGTGTCGGCTGTCCGCTTGGCAGAATGTGGGCGAGCGTTATCTTGCTGCTGGATGACACCTCTTCACAGTTTTCCACGACGTATGGATCTGATTGCAGGTTTTAGTTTCGTACGCAACACATCACATCCACCAAACAATACAGACCTGGCTCTAAAGCCTCGTTTACGCTGGGGCGACGTCTTGCAACATTGTGGCATGCTACAGAAATGTGGCGTGCGTCGTCTTGTCATTTAGTTCTAAATGTTTTGAAATGGTTAACTACTACATAACACTTTTTCAAAATTAATAATCAAACATATTAATAGTATCAATAGTAAACTTTCAGTGTTGGACTCCACAAATTTAAATTATATGTAAAGTTTTACTCCAGTGCGTGGGAAATAAACATCCCAGGTTGGGATGCATAAATTAAAACCAGAGGAGGGGATGGTCTGATGCAGAGGGGGGGGGGGGGGAATCCCCCCCTGCAAATCGCACACTGAACACAAGTAAAGTTGTTAGTGCAAACCCATATTCATTTAAATTGTGGGTGTTATCTATACAAAGAAAGTTACTTCCAAAGTTGTTTAAAATGTTTTTTTTTTTTTTTGCATTTCATTCATTATTATTATTGCAATGAAACCTTCATTTCGTAGATCATATGTTTCTGGCACAACACCTTGTGCTTTCAGAACTGGACTGTGAAACTGTTTCCTCCAAGTCCCTCACCTAAGATTTACACTACTGCAACCGTCTAAGTGTCTTGTTGCCTCACAGTTTAAGTAGTAACTTTGTACTTCATTTTGTATAACTTTTCTTGACAACAAGTTAGGATGTTGCTAACTATTGTCTTGACCCAGACACCTAAAACAGTCACGAATGTGGTCAAATGTAATTTTCGATGCTGTTTTCCTGGATATTTCGTTTCTTTTACATTTCAAGGATCTCAAATTGATTATCTCCCAATAATGATCCACACGTGTACCACAGAAGGTAACTTTAACTTCACAAGATGGGTAAAATGTGTGTCCGTTCTGGTTGAGCAGAGACCACCAATACAATTATTGCCCAACATTTTTTGTGATGTACATTACTTCCACAGAACTTGAACGCCCCATCACAGTGTCACATAAAATATAACTTCGTGCTTTCATCTGCACTTTTAACCACTGTACTTATATTCACGGAAACACACTCGGAGTATCTTTTTCAACTTCGTGCTTCGTTTCATAAAACTGAGTTTCATGCCAAAATTTGTGAATCTCTTCACAGATAGTTTGCTTATGTATCAAATTCTGAAACATTTATTTACGTTAGGGCTACTAAATTGACAAATCATACTGCACTTTACCCTCCCGATCCGTTTGGTGTAGTGTTCCCATGTTGCTCGAGAGAGTCTGCACAAAACACAAGTAAATTTTTCATTATGGGTAACTGGATGCTTGCAGCAGATGTGGCGATTCAAGTTTTGTTGCTGCCACATGTAGCAGTGCACCAGTTCCAACTATATTTCTCCATTCTCCAAATGAGACTGTAGCAATGTGGCTGTACAAATACTCCAATACGGAGGATGCTAAGTTCACCGGACTTGGATACGATGTGACGTCATTATGACGTATACACGCTACATCGAAAACGACAGAAACTGTATATCGACTATTCGACTTTTGTGAACTTTCGAGTGGTTGTGACGGAGGATGCTAATTTCACCCAACCTGGATATGATGTGACATCATTTTGACGTGTATACACTTTAGTCGATTAACACACCTATCGACTTTTACGAACGTTCGAGATTCTAAACTGTCGTCAGCTAGTGGTTTGTTTTGACACGTGCGATTCTGATAACAGCTCAGTGTGGCAGCGTGTATGTATTTCGCCAAAATAAAAGAGCTGGAAATTAATATAAATATTCCTGACCGTGGCCTTGAAAACACCATGGACAACACGTTTCGTAAAAAAGTGAAGCCTTCTTATGTCCCGACCAGATTAGATTGTGTGATTGTTATACTGAACGCTTATGCAGAAAATAATATTTATTTATTATCAATATTTTAGTATGGTTTCATACAATTGGTCTTGTCAGTACATATTAGATTGTAGCAGCATACTCTTGCTGACTTTTTTTTCTTAATTCATATAGCTGAAAGAGAACTCGTGCAAGTTTGTTAGCTAAGTAATTTATATGTCCATGCAAGATAGTCTTTTATCAACCATAATTCCAAGTAATTTTACACTCGGACTGCAGAGACAGGTACCTTAGTGTCCAGTAATGACTGGTGTGTAGAATGATTGAATTTCGAACTTACGGAGATGAAATACGAGGGGAAGTGGATTTCTCAATGTAATTTTAACGAAAGGTTAGTGTCTTGACGCATCTAAAGATTTTGGCTGCTGAGTGCTTCTTCTCACCGAGTACGAATAACCGACACACTTCAGCTGGGTCAGAAGTACATCAATATCTGCTTGAGATTCACAATAACCACGCAATTTCCCGTCGTCATGGATGCTGAACTCTTTCAGCTTTTCTCTCATTAGTCTCTCGAATGCTGAACACATAATTAGAGACGAGCAAACGAAAAACAACGCACAGGACACAAACACAGTACAATACACGATTTAAACGCAAGGAACGCAAAACACATTTAAACGAATGGCGCAGAGCACAGCGCTACCCTGTCACAACCACTCGAAAGTTCACAAAAGTCGAATAGTCGATATACAGTTTCTGTCGTTTTCGATGTAGCGTGTATACGTCATAATGACGTCACATCGTATCCAAGTCCGGTGAACTTAGCATCCTCCCACGCTGCCACACTGAGCTGTTATCAGAATCGCACGTGTCAAAACAAACCACTAGCTGACGACAGTTTAGAATCTCGAACGTTCGTAAAAGTCGATAGGTGTGTTAATCGACTAAAGTGTATACACGTCAAAATGACGTCACATCATATCCAGGTTGGGTGAAATTAGCATCCTCCTACAAATACAGACAACAGCCTAACAAATGCGCGCGAACAGAACAAACGTTACAATACTGTGACAGTACTGACAGAAGACTATTGCCGATAAGCTTTCGCTGTCTGCTACCAGAATGCGCTGCAAGCTGCATACCCGAGCACAACCGATTGGCGCCGAGTTTTGCTGTCCGTAGACACAAGTGTTTGTAAACATAAACACCTGTTGTGGCGGGTAATGCGAGGTGGCTAGAAGAGAACTTTTGGCATAATTCCGCTTCATTTGCTTTAAGTTGTCAGTGACGTCGGTTTTAGGTTTAGCTTTCTGGAATGAGAACTCGCGGAGGTGTCGATAGTATTTTATTTTTTCTGACAATCGTGACGTGAAACGATGAAGTAATCAGATTAATCAAGGTGAAGGACAAAGCATAGGATCGGAATGACAGCTACAACCATTAAATTTTTCTTAAAACTTGCAGTAGTTGTAGCAATTTCACGATGCAGCAGCGAATCGACCAAGCCAAATTTCGTTGTTATTCTTACGGATGATCAAGACATAACCATTGGTGGAATGGTGCGTGAGTATACGATATAACCTTTACGTCTTCCATCGCATTTTCGTGCCCGCAGATACAAAATTACTTACGCGTTCTTTAGACTGATGTTGTCATTAATCTCTTGAGACGTGAATAGTTAAAACGAGCATATGAATGGCGTGATAGAACAGCAGTATGTTTTGTATGTCTCTTTCTGTACGAAAACGTTGTTAAATTATGTGAATAATTCTTCAGTTTGCAAAGAGAAAAGAATAATAAATTATATTATTCGGGCAACGAATGTTTTGAAACCGTTTGACTGTTGCTCCTCCTTTAGTAAACTCTGTTATGTTTCTGAGAATGTATTTCTTATAAAAATGGCAAAATTCAGGCTCCGAAGCAACCATTTGTACTCCCTACAGCATTCCAGTGGTGGATATCGGAACGTGGACAACAGCAGAAGTGATTTTGAAATAAAATGTTGCTCATAAGTATGTAACTGTTCGTATGTTAAAACGAAGATATGCATCAGTGTATTTAAAATTTATCAGTGCCCTGCAGCTGTTTAAAACAACAATAACATGTGTCACTCCATTAAAAGCTTCAACTTCATCACTTAGAAAGCTCACCTCCTGCAATTAACATTTATTCAATTACATGATTCTGCCCAAATAGCTTATTCTGCACAGTTCTGTATTTATTTATGCTTTAAAGAATCATGCAGTTATGAAAAAAACAACGTGATTTTCAGATAGGCCTGCCACACATTTATTTTGTTGGTGGAGTCATTTGTAAAAGCGTGAATATATAAGAAAGACTATAAGGCACTGCAGACAGAAATATTACATAATTGAGAATGTTATCCCAATTAAGCAATGGGTATAACTCTATCCATGTTGACACTTAGTAGTAAAGATTATCTGTGGAACTAGTGTTAATCTAATATAGATGACAAACCATTATTATAATTATATTCTGAACATACAGTGGCACTCTTGAGTTTCTCTTTTTCTCTCAAAATATTTTGGTCACAGGCCAATAGTTCCCCAATTGACAGCTGTTAACTATATCACACCTTGAAATTTCCAGACATGTATTTCATTACTAAGTACCACTGTCTTCCAGAGCGAGTTCTATTATTACACTTTTTTTTTTTTTTTTTTTTTTTTTTTTTTTTTTTTTTTTTTGTGCATCTTGAAACTCACAGATCTGTGCTTATATATCACACCTGCTTATATCTCATTCCTATCCACACTTTCATGTAAGATTGTCAGTTTCTTAACAAGAAAACGTAAGTACCAGATTTACTATCACATCTACTTGGTGTAAAATGTAATATACATGTAGGTCCTACTGATCTCAAATTATTAACTCTCCATTGCTGATGTTTACAGTGAACAACATTATCAGTCAAAAATTTGCTTATTAGGAAGGTATAAGGTTTGACAAATGCTTGAAAACTTCTCTTTTGTTACTATTTAATGAGAGAACATAATCTACCCCAGAAATGCCCCTAGTGTTTCATTCAAAAGACCACCTCTGTGGTTTTCCCTTTAACATGGAGAACTGTCAGAAAATGGGTTACACTCATGGCCAGATGAAACTCAGATTTTGTGAAGAATGCAACCCAGTAGTTTATTCATTGAAGTGAGAGACCACATGTGTTTTGTGTTTATTGTGTTTCAGTTGTGGATGTTGATTGTGAGCTATATTTACAGTGAGCTGTTTAGTTCTCATGGGTGCAAGCTTAGATTTTGTTGTTTATTAGGTTTAAATAAGCCTAGTGAGGATAGTAAATGCATTGAAGTTCATGGTAATGTTGTTCTGCTTTGACCAGTGTTGTTATTATTATTGTATATCGTGGCAGTTGGCCGTGACCATAAACAAACGAGAACTTAGATTGTCCAAGGGATGAGGAGCAGTGCAGGGGAATAAGCCCTGCCTTCCTGTCAAAGGGCTATCAGCCTATGCCCATGTTCTATGCTTCCATGAAAGCAGAAGCATCAAGTTCCACCCATCTGCTTTGACCCATGATGTCATCAATATGACAGAAATGGTTACTTCCAGCATATACAAAATGGCGACAATGATGTCACTACATACACACACCAACAAATGCGTGCAAAAATAAAAATTAAACATTAACATATCACTCCAAAAATAAAACAAAACTAACTGGATGACCACAGAAAATTGGGGATTTAGTTTGGGAACAAGCTAAATATATAACAATAAAAAAACATCGCACCATTCCAAAACAAATAGTATCCAGCAAAAAAATATTAAATTACAGCATTCCGCTACGCCAAAAAACCACAGGAATAGGACACGGACCTATATAGCTCAACTGCAGCTATCAATACCAAAAAATCAACACCTACAACTCCGAAAAGTATAATCAAAACACCAACAGCTCAAACACCCGACAGTCACAACAACTATTAACACACATCCAACTTACCGTAAATATACAGCAGCAGGCAAAACATCACAGTTACCAGGGAATAAAACCAAAACAAAAATTACTTACCAGCAAAAGCCTCCGACAGTACCACCGTTGGCCACCACACGCGCGCGCAGAGAGAGACACACACACACACACACACACAGAGAAAACAAAACAAAAAATCTCCTAAATCACCCACAACCTGCCACCCATAAATCTACCCCAATCCATCCGTTGTCACCTTCGAAAAAAAACACCACCAACAAAGAAAAAATACAATCAGTCACACCTTACAAAAAACGAAAACTGCAACCAAACTGGTCCTCTCCAACATAATTTCTAAACACCCTCCCCCAACCTATAACATATCCCATTAACCTCACAACCAATACTCACAGCTCCTCCATCCCTTACACACACATACCCAGCCCTCTCAACTCACCACCCTCGGCCTATATATCCTCGCCACAGCCCTCTAAAAGGTGCAAAAAGTATAGAAATTATCAGGGATGATACTCATCTAAATGAGACTGCAGGTTGGAGAGTGCCTTTTCCCCCCTCCCTATAACTGATTTAATCCCCCCCCCCCCATCTGTCTATCATGTTAGTACGAGCACCAGTGTCATAATCCTTAAACTCAATTCTGTAGTTTACTATTCAATGATTATAGCCACTCTTCTCATGAAAATGCATCATAAATTATAGTACTACCTCTTCAATTTGTTGCTCAATCAGACCCACTAGTTCCTTTAACTTTGACCCTGAAAAACCCTAAAAACACGATCAGCATACCCGCCCCCCAAAATAAAAGCCCCCCACGCCCTCAAACCAACCCAAGAACTGCCCCTCCCATACTACTTCTTACCGAACTGTGATTCGTCAGTTTCAACAATCACCCCCAGCCCAGCTAATTTCCCTCTACACTTCATGTACTCTGAACAAACCTCTCAGCAAAATGAAAACTAATCCAAAACAGCCCTCTCATTCACACCAGTCTCATGTGCTCAATAACTTATAGAGGACCAGTAACAAAATTAATAAGGAAGCAATACAATCTCCCTCATGGCCAACATAGTTTTCTCGAACCAAGTACCACATCTTATCAACCACCCAATACTGTAACACCAATAATGCCACATATACATGCCACTGGTCTGAGCTGACAGAACTTTCATCAACCTCATGTTTCAACCTCATGTTACCACAAATGTGACAATATATTCAGCAATAAGATTGAACATCTACAGCAATTGTATGACAGACATCATGTCATCACCCATCACAGAACGTAATGATAAACTCACGTACTTCACTGCCATATCCATACCCAACAAAAAAGCAATAAAAGAATTAGGCTTCCTTTTACACAACAAACACCAAACTAATCAGAGCTTACGAAAATGGCAAACACATTAAAAACATAAAGAAAAACCCTTAATACCTCACTGAAAACACTTCCACAACCCTTGTTACTGCATCAACAATATAAACTCAGAACTAAGTTAGCAAGATGACAATCAGAACTCAAATGAACCCAATACTATGCATTAAATACCACTTGTCTACATCCACAACCAGAGGACACCATCAAATACAACACAACATCTACAAACCATTCCATAGTGACCTCACACACACCACCACCATTACGCCACAGGTCAAAGCAGACAGGTGGAATCAGACACTTCCATATACTGACGTAACTGTCATAGGGATTGGTGATTCCTTTTGCTGTGGCGAGAGTCACATTCAAATCCCTTTATTCATCAGGATTAATCTCTTCACGTATTTCAAAAAAGAAAAACAAAAAGTCAGCTTTATGTGGGAGCATTAGTTAATGTTGCAATTATATAAGCATTATTGTCAATCTGAACAAAGAAGCATCAACAGGGAAAATAATAAATGATAGTTCGTTAAAGTTGTTAAGTGGGTTTCTGAAATGGGCCAGCTGTAATGTTGGCAAAAAACTCATCCAGTTTCATACTGTCAATAATTCCCCACCTCCTGTTAATGTAGTGTACCAACAGAAAATAATAAACACAGTAAAAGGCACTAAGTTCTCAGGTGTCCATATTGGTGAAAACAGATGAGAACAGATAGACCTACTAAAACATTTTGGTACAGCAGCTTTTGCCAGAAGGCAAATTGCCATCTGTAGGGCATAGAAATAAGTAAGTTAACATATTTTCGTATAGTGGCAGTCTATGGAGTAATATTCTTGAGTAAATTCTCACTTTGCAAAAAGTATTCACTGCAGAAAAGAAAGAAATTACAAGTGTGGGAGTTGTCATGTGCACATCTTTCAGGCGTCTGTTTAATCATTTGGGAATATTTATCAAAGTACACATAACCCCCCCCCCCCCCCCCCCCCCAGTGGGCTCGCCACTCTTTGGTGGGTTTGTGCTTGGCTACCATGGGGCCCCAGCCTTTGCGGCTTCTTTTCCCTTCTGTGCTGCATGTCTATCCCCGTGCTATTCTTTTTCCCGTCCCTTGGGGAATATGTCTGGGGTGTTATTAGGAATGTTCTGCATTGTCTGTCGCTGACATAAGAACAGTCTCACCACCGTTTCTCATTCCCTTTTCCTTTCTTTGCTTCCCTTCTGCTCTTGTTCCTCCGCTTCGGCATTTGAGGTTTCTCTTTTTCTTCTTCCTCCTAGTCTGCTCCTGAAGACCGGCTCACAAGTCTGACGTGTAACAGGTGACGGGGTTGCGCATAATTCCCAACCCCAGGTCGACAGGTAGGGATCGCCCGTACACCCTGGTACAGGCCAGGCCCAGGGAGCGGCCTGAGCTGCAACCTTCCCAAATTGCTGATTGGTCACTCTGTCAGGTGTTTGGGAGGTGTGACCTGAGGTGTGAATGATCACATAAGGCAGGTGTGCCCCCTTGTGAAGGGGGCCCCCAGTTCGAAGGAGTGCGCCATCAGAGACGCTGGCAATCGTGGGAGATTTTCCCGCAATGAGCCAATTGTCTTCCCAATCAATGTCTATGAAACATAAACGTAATGGGCTAATGATTCAGAGATCATTCCTGCTGCACCATGGTTCCTCATGGTCTCACGTACTGAAGACGGTCAGTCCTTTGCCACAGTAGATCCATTTATTATTCAGAAAGGTGTTGATGCAATTGCTAGCCTGGTGAAATCCTGCTCTCGCTTACGGAATGGCACTTTTCATTTAGAGACTACTTCTGATTATCAAGCACAACAACTGCTTTCCGCCTCACTTCTCCACGGCTACCCTGTTTCTGTCGAGGCTCATAGAACACTGAATTCTTCCTGGGGTGTTATTTACACTAGGCTGCTCGACGGTCTAACCGAGGCTGAAATCCAATCTTACCTCTCTGATCAGAGTATCATTGCTGTCCATTGGGTGATGAAAAAGCTAGATTCCTCCTTGGTGCCCACCCACACTCTTTTCCTCACCTTTGATAGAGTGGTGCTTCTGTCCAAGATCAAAGCATGCTATGAAATTATCACAGTCCGACCATGCATTCCGAACCCGATACACTGCTACCATTGTCATCATTTCAACCACACTAGAATGTCTTGTCGACACCCAGCCAATGCACACGAGGGTGATTGTCTGCCTCCTTCTCCACGCTGTATCAACTGCGAAGGTGGCCATGCCACCTCCTCTGGGGATTGTCCTGTGTATCTTGATGAGCGGACTGTCCAAGAGATCCGGGTAAAGGAAAAATTGCCTTACCCAGTTGCTCGGAAGTTATTGGCTAGTCGCAAACACTGCGTTCTCCCATCTGGCACCTATAGTTCTGTTCTTGTTACCCCTCGCTCCATGAACGACATGGCCATGCAAACATGTGATCTCAATTTCAGCTCTCAGGTTGTGAAATCGCACAGTGTCAAGATAGCATCACCATCCCCCCATCCAGCTATGCAACAAGCCACCAAACCCTCACCTCAAGAGGCGAAACTACCAGTTACACAACCGATAGACTGGAAAGGACAGATGGAGTGCTCCTGTGCAGACTTCATACGTCCCTCCAGCCAAACAACACCCGAGTCTTCCTCTGCTAACCGGAAAGGCTCAAAGAAGTCCACTAAAGGCAAACAGTCTTCTCCTTCACCGACTCGAAGATCCTCTTCGATGGTGTTGCCATGTGATACCGTAGCTTGACCGGCCTCTGTGTCGCCAGTGCGCATGACAAACCATTTTTCAGCATTGGACTCACAGCACGTGCAAGGCGATGCTTCTGTGGATCCCATGGAGTAGGATCCTCCTCCTTCTGTGCCCTGTGGCAGTGACTCTTCACAGGCTCTCACTCAGCAACTGCTGAGATGACATCCCTTCATTTCTTTCCTCATCATGACCTTCCTCCAATGGAATGTTTGCAACCTTCAGTCCCAAAAAGTGGATTTACAGCTGCTTTTAGCATAACAGTGTCCCCTTGTACTCTGCCTTCAGGAAACGAAATTGCATCCTAACGACCACTTTGAGCTTTCACAGACTTCCTTCAGCTTATTGGGCAGCGATCTCCCCCATTTTTGCTACTTGGTCACGTGAATGCGCATCATCTCCTTTGGGGTTCTCCCAGGACCTGTCAGAGAGGTGCCCTCGTGGCTGATCTTAACCAACTTAACCTCTTCTGCCATAACGTTGGAGCACCCACTTTCCTTTCCGACTCCTCACACACCTATTCCCATTTGGACCTATCCTTCTGTGCTGCCCAGCTTGCCCATCGTCTTGAGTGGTCCGTTCTTTCTGACACCTACTCGATCGACCATTTCCCATGTACTATCCGTTTGCCGACTCCTACCCCACCTGCATGCACACCCAAATGGCAGCTTACTAAGGCTGACTGGCAGCTTTACTCCTCCCTGGCGACCTTTGAAGAACAAGATTTCCCTAGTTGTGATGACCAGGTGGAATATCTCACGAATGTTATCCTTACTGCTGCAGAACATTCCATTCCTGCACTACCTTTTTACCACATTGTGTCCCAGTCCCTTGGTGGACTGAGGCATGCTGCAACACAATTCACGCACGGAGACGTGCTCTTCACATTTTTAACCGTCACCCTATGATGCAAACTGCATTCATTATAAACATATGCGTGCAAAGTGTCGTCGCATTCTTCGGGATAGCAAAAGAGCTAGCTGGATTTTATTCACTAGTTCTTTTAACAGTTCCACCCCTTCCTCTGTCGCGCAGACCAACCTCCGACAGCTCTGTGGGATCAATATCCATTCCCCAATTTCCAGCCTGACAGAAGAAGATGATGTCATCTTGGACACTATTCCTATCTCCAACATCTTGGGCCGCCATTTTGTGGACATTTCGATCTCTTCCCACTATCACCCTGCCTTCCTCCAATGGAAATGAGTTGATACCCATCTCTTCTCCAAATCGTGAGTGCTACAATGCTGCCTTTAGTATGAGGGAGCTAGATCATGCTCTCAGTTCATCCCGATCCTCCGCCCCATGGCCAGACGCCATTCAGATGTTGCAGCACCTTTCTCTTGCGGGCATACACTTTCTGCTTAACATGTACAACCACATCTGGGCAGAGGACTCATTTCCCAGACGTTGGTGTGAAGCCACCGTCATACCTATACCTGAGCCTGGTAAGGACAAAACCCATCCTTCTTCTACCGCCCCATCTCACTCACCCTCTGTGTTTGCAAGGTGATGGAACGTATGATTCATGCCCAGCTGGTATGGTGGCTCGAGTCTCGCAATTTACTGACGAATGCACAGTGTGGATTTAGAGTGCGGCATTCTGCAGTTGACCATCTCATTACTTCTCCCACCCATGTCATGAATGGTTTTCTGCGGAAATCCCAGACTGTGGCCGTGTTTTTTGATTTGGAGAAGGCCTACAACACCTGCTGGAGAACTGGTATCCTCCGTACTCTTTACACGTGGGGCTTCCGTGGCTGCCTGTCCATTTCGTTCAGGAATTTTTAAAATACCAAGTTTTCAAGGTGCATGTGGGTTCCACCGTGTCGAACACCTTTATCTAGTAATTGTCATCTTTGCTATTGTCATTAACCCTATAATTGCCTGTCTCCCGCGGGGCATCTCTGACTCCCTTTTGTTGATGATTTTGCCATTTATTGCAGTTCTCCATGGACCTGTCTCACTGAGCGGCATCTTCAGCGATCTCTTAATCGTCTTTACTCCTGAAGCATCGACAATGGCTATCGCTTTTCCACTGACAAAACCGTCTGTATGAATTTCTGGCAGCGCAGTTGGTTTTTCCCACCATCTTTACATCTTGGGCCTGTTGCCCTTCCATTCTTTGAAACTATGAAATTCCTGGGGCTTATGCTCGATAGGAAACTCTCTTGGTCCTCCCATGTGTCTTACCTGGTAGCCCACTGTATGCGGTTCTTCAGTGTCCTGCAAGTCCTCAATGGTACTTCCTGGGGTGCCGATCAAACCACCCTCCTCCGTTTGTACTGGTCCCTTGTCCATTCGAAAGTTGACTATGGGTGCTTTGTTTATGCATCTGCACGTCCATCCCTCAACACTATCCATCATTGTGGCATCCATTTGGCCACTGGTGCTGTTTACCCTAGCCTGGTTGAGAGTCTGTATGCTGAAGCTGCTGAACTACCACTGCCTGACTTTCTCCTCAGCAGGTATGCATGCCGTTTGTCTGCCATGCGTGGCCACCCATCCTATGCCTCTTTCTTCAATGATTCCTTTGATTGCCAGCTTGGGGCGTGTCCCTCTTCTGTTACCTCCTGGAGTCTGCTTTCAGCAATTGCTACAGCAGCTTAACTTCACACTACCTGCAACTTTCCCAATGGGTGTGAACTCTTGACCACCTTGACTTCGTGAAGCAGCCCATGTTAACCTTGGCCTTCATTTGCTTCCTGAAGACACTTCTCCAGCCTTGTTCTATCGCCTTCAGTTTCATGACCTTTGCATGGAACTTCGCGATAGTACCTTTGTATACACTGATGGCTCTTGGACTGACTGTGGGGTTGGGTATGCGTTCATCCTTGACACCTGTGTCTTTCGATATCAGCTTCTGGCACTGCTCAATATTTTCAGCTGAGCTCTTCACCTGTATTAGGCCATGGGGTACATCCGGCAACACAGACTTTTCAATTGTGTCCTCTGCTGAGGCTCACTCAGTGCTGTTCAAAGTCTATGTGCACTGTACATCGCCCATCCCTTACTGCAGCAGGTCCAGGAAAACTGTCACTTGCTCACTCTTGGTGTAGCCAGTGTGATGTTTGTGTGGGTTCCTGGTCATGTCGGTCTGTCAGGAAATGAGGCTGCTGACACTGCTGCCAAGGCTGCAGTCCTCGTACCTTAGCTTCCTAGTTCCTATATTCCCTCTGATGATCTCTGTGTTGCCATCTGTCAAAAGGTGGTGTCCCTTCGGCATCGCCAATAGCCCTCCCTTCACGGTAATAAGCTCCAACTTATTAACCCTTTACTTGCCCTGGATGTGTTAACGCGCGCACCTTTGTACCTGTGTAGCCACGTTCAGAGTACCAGGTAGGACTGGTGGCACGCGTAAACACATTCCGAGCACACAGGGACAGATACAAAGGCACGCGAGTTAACACATCCAGAGCAGTTAAAGGGTTAAGCCTCTCCCAGCAGCTTCGACGACCTCCTCTCACCCTCTCACCGGGAGGAGGTCAATTTAACTAGGCTGCGTATTGGGCACTGCCTTTTTAGCCATTGTCATTTTTTTCTGTATGGTGTCTTTTTTCAGCTCTTTCTCCACGTGCTTGTTTTAGCTGTCTTCTCTTATGTCAATTGGGACTGACATATACCTAGCCATTTTTTAACTCCGCTCTGTCTTTGTGTTCTATAGTTTTGACTTGGCTGCATATGACCTCAGTTGGGTTTCACGCCCTATAGCAAAACAAAACCAAACAGTACATGTATTCACAGGTGAAATTTGTTACCCACAACCCAGTGCAGTTTGAGGGCAATAGAGGTCTTCACAAATACAGTACTCAGAAGAATAATGATTTGCACTACCTTCAAGTAAACCTGCCTTTGGTTCCAGAAGGGAGTAAATTACACAGTTGTAAAACTTTGACAACACACAAGATACAAGGTATATAATCTATTTAAATGAAAGAGAGGTTTTCTAAATGCAAGAAGAATAAAACATTGTAAAAATTTGATCATGGTAGTCGTATGAAACAACAAACAGAACTGTGTGTAAATGTGTTAAATGATTGTAAAGTATTTTTGTACACAAATTATTTTAGCTTGATTATGTGCTGATATACTCTTTCCCCCTCTACCGGGGATTCACTTTTGTCTTCCTCCCTATGCAGCTACCACACCACATAGAAAAATTGATAGGCCAGTATTGTCTTGCTACTGGTAATGAAAGTGTGGACAATTTTATTGCTGTTTCTTCTTCTATTTGCTTATTTTCTCCATTGACAAAGAATGCTCAAGAATGGGATTATAAGTTAAGAATAGTAAGACCAGCGACTTGAATCTATCATAATGTGCAAAAGCCTCTAGGTTTGAAATCCACATTATTCTTCGTATGACTTATCATATTGTTGACAATTCATGATCTTCACTAGGACTTCTTTGTTGCATAACATTCGCTTCATGTTGGTTTAATTTATGATTCTCCTATCATTTTAATTGGATGAATTCCTCCAATTTTTCAAACAATGGAAAATCCAGGACAGAGTGTAACAATATAATAAAAAGGATAGTTGCTACTCACTATATAGCAGAGAATCTGAGTTGCAGAAAGGCACAACAAAAAGACTGTTGAAAAGTTAGCTTTCAGCCGACAAGGTCTTTGTCAAAAATAGACAACATACATACACGCCCACACTCACGCAAACACAACTTGCGCACACATGATCAGTGTCTCTGGCAACTGGGCATTATGGAAGGGGCAACCGGGTGGGAGTAAGGTGGACTCTGGGGCAGGGAGGGGTAGAGATAACAGGGTAGGGGTGGGGAATGATAAAGAGCTGCTGGAAGCCTGTAGGGATGAGGTGGAGAGTGGGACAGCTAGGTGCAGTTGGAAGTTTAGATGGAGGGCGGCGGAGAGAGGAAGGGGGATAGTGGGAAAGGAGAGAAGTAAAAAGACTGGGTGTGTTGATGGAATAGAGGGCTGTGTAGTGCTAGAATGGGAACAGGGCAGGGGCAAGATGGGTAAAGACAATGACTAATAAAGGTTGAGGCCAGGAGGGTTACGGGAATGTAGGTTATATTGCAGGGAGAGTCCCTACCTGCACAACTCAGAAAAACTGGTGTTGGTGGGAAGGATCCATGACTGTGATGCAATCACTGAAATGAAGAATGTCATGTTGTGCAGTGTGCTCAGCAACAGGGTGGTTCAGTTGTTTTTTGGCCATAGTTTGTTGGTAGCCATTCATGCAGAGAGACAGCTTGTTGGTTGTCATGCCCACATAGAATGCAGCACAGTGGTTGCAGCTTAGCTTGTAGATCAGATGACTTGTTTCACAGGTAGCCCTGCATTTGATGGGATACGTGATGTTTTATACAGGACTGGGGTAGATGGTGGTGGGAGGATGTATAGGACAGGTCTTGCACCTAGGTCTATTGCAGGGATATGAGCCATGAGGCAAGGGGTTGGGAGCAGGAGTTGTATGGGGGTGGACAAGGATGTTGTGTGGTTCAGTGGGTGGTGGAATACCATTGTGGGAGGGATAGTGGGTAGGACATTTTTCATTTCAGGGCACGACGATAGGTAGTCGAAACCCTGGCAGAGAATGTAATTCAGTTGCTCCAATCCTGGGTGGTGCTGAGTCATGAGTGAAATGCTCCTCTGTGGCCGGACGGTGGAGCTTTGGGAGGTTTTGGGTGGCTGGAAAGATAATGCATGGGAGATTTGTTTTTGTACAAGGTTGGGAGGGTAATTATTATGTATAAATGCCTCAGTGAGACCCTCAACATATTTTCAGAGGGACCACTCATCATTACAGATGTGACGTCCATGGATGGCTGGGCTGTATGGAAGGAACTTCTTGGTATGTGATGTGTGGCAGCTGCCAAAGTGCAAGTATTGCTGGTGGTTGATGGCACCTGCAGCTCAGGCCAGAATGCATCTATGAAGAGGGATGGCAGCAGCTGTCTGGAGGGGACAGAGAGGGAAGGGATAGTAGTGTATAGGGGTGCAGAGGAACATGGTCTGGCAGCATGTGCAGGGACTAGAATACCAACAAGTGTAGGATCAGAAGGTTGTAGGGCAGGAAGGTGGGGCTAAAGGAATGAAAAGGAGTGGGGAAAAATGGGCAAGTGTGTTGGCAGAGGGTGGCAAACAAAGAGGTTGGTAGACAGGAATAGGGAGGAGATGATAGGATGATAGACATTGGAAACTGTTGGGTGGAGGGTGTGGGGGCAGTATGTTACCGTTGCTTGAGGCTGGGATAGTTACAGGAGTGGAGAACATGTTGTAAGGATAACTCCCATCTGTTGGGTGGAGGGTGTGGGGGCAGTATGTTACCGTTGCTTGAGGCTGAGATAGTTACAGGAGTGGAGAACATGTTGTAAGGATAACTCCCATCTGCACAGTTCAGAAAATCTGGTAGTGGAGGGGAGTATCCAGATGGCTCAGAAAGTGAAGCAGCCATTGAAATCGAGCATGTTATGCTCATCCGCATGTGCCACAGGGTGGTCTACTTTGGTCTTGGCCACAGGTTAGTGATGGCCATTCATCCAGGTGGACAGTTGGTTGGTAGTCATGTCAATATAAAAGGCTGTGCACTTAATGCGACAGAGCTAGTAAATGACATGGCTGCTTTCACGACCTGGCCCATGACGAGGTAGGATAAACCTGTGAGAGGACTGGAATAGGAAGTGCTCTGTGAGTGGACTAGGCATATCAATCACCTAGATATCCCTCAGGGATATGATCCTTGTTGGAGGGGGTTGGGATTGGGAGCATCATAGGGATGGACTTGGATGTTGTGGAGGTTGGATGGGCAATGACACTACACCTTAGGAGAGGTGGGATGGGTCTCGGGTAGCGTGTTCCTCATTTCAGGGCATGGTGATAGGTAATCAAAGCACCGGCAAAGGATGTGATTCAATTGTCCAAGTTCGGGGTGGTACTGGGTGACAAAGGGGGCACTCCTTTGTTTCCGGTACTTGGGAGCATCGCGTTCTTGGCCAAGCTACTGCAATTGGCAATTGTGTGTGTGAGGTGTGCTTGCTTGTGTGTATGAACGGTGTGCGTTTTTTTTTGTTTTTTTTTTTTTTTTTTTTTTTTTTTTGCTGATGAAGGCTGTGGCCACAAGCTTTGTGTAAGTCTTCATGTCTTCATTATAGTAATTAGCAATCTATCTGTCCGCCCCTGGTAGCTGAGTGGTCAGCATGACAGAATGTCAATCCTAAGGGCCCGCGTTCGATTTCTGGCTGTGTCGGAGATTTTCTCCACTCAGGGACTGTGTGTTGTGTTGTCCTAATCATCATCATTTCATCTCCATTGATGCGCAAGTCGCCAAAATGGGGTCAAATCGAAAGATTTGCACCTGGCGAACAGTCTACCTGACTGGAGGCCCTAGTCACATGACATTTATTTTAGCAATCTGTCTTTTCCTACTTTGTTGATACTCCTATGTGAAGTTTCCATTGTTTGTATAAGTAAATGAATTATGCAAGGTGCCTAAATTGCAGCTGAATTCTTCAGCATTACAGTAAAATCTGTTACAGTTTGCTCTTTTCTTTTTCTTTTGGCTCGTCTCTGTTCCTTATATCAAATATAAACTGTCTTTAACTCAAAGATTCTAAGGTTCTTTTCCAAATATAAATAATAGCCACAAATTCACCATAACAGTGCAGACAGCCAAAATACAGACTTGATGGCTGGCAGACCATGACTGACAACATTTCTCCACAAATTATTTCTATGCTTTCCTTATCAGGCACAGCTGTGAAATTCCTGTGGAGAGTGGTTTGAAATGAACTCAGAAATTTTGATTGGTAATAGAACATAATTGACCTTGGAATTTCATGGAAGTGAGAGTATAATCAGCACTACGTTTCCCAACCTGTATGTCAGAGACCCATTCGGTCTTAGCAATAATGCCTTTCAAAATGATAATAATGCAGTTCTTCCCCAGAAGAATTCAGACAGGCCTGCACAAAACAACCTATACTTTTGCCTCGTAGCTGTTAAATGTAGCACAGACTATTTTCAGTTTTGGAAGAAGTGTTAACAATACTTTATGCAGTGAAAAAATCTAAATTTTTTTCTGTAACACATGAAATTATTGATTTATTCAATGCAGATTTAAGATTGCATGAGACAACTGCTCAAAGGCAGCAGTAATGGCAGATGTTCGTAAATAATTATAAAATATATTTCTAATGCTAGTAAGTACGTTGACACTTTATTGAGATTATCCACAGGTCCCACCCCAAACAGGCCAGAAATATTTCCAATTAGACACAGAATTGCAAAATACTAGTCACCTTGGATGGCCCTCATAGCAGCACAGTCAACAGCCGCAGAGTCCCTACTATATTCTGTAATAAAATGCATACAGTGGCCACAATAAGTTGATGATTTTTACTGGTGTGGCTTGTAGCAGAAAAAAATTGGCATTAGTCGTAAGATATTCATTTGCCTCCCAGTGCTGCTAGTATTTCTGTGCTTGTCATGTCTGGCTTTGTCTCATTACAGTACATGGGTAATAGACTGTGGGAAGGAGATGAAGCTGCTTTCCCCTCACTGCTCCTCTCGTCTTGCCAATCATGATGTGTGGGCAAGGTGTGACTCATACCATTCCTGATAGCCACCACGCGAATTGTCAACTTACTGTGGTCAGTGTGCACAAGATGATCACAGGATCCTCCAGCTGGCAGTCCAGTGGCTGAAACATTTTATCTTTAATGTAGCTCCATCACACTGTATCTGTTTTTGCCAGGGGTTATGGAAAGCCTATGAAATTTAAGTTTGTTGGTGATAAGACCATGTGTAATAGTATATGAGATCTGTAACATCAGTCGAAAACTGGACAATAGTATATCGAGAAGTTAGAGATGTAACGAATGGTTAAATAAACTATACACTGATCTTCTCAAAAGCTGAGAAGTGATTTCTTGTTTTCACTTTTAACCACCCTGGACCCTCACCTCTATATTCTATCATCTGGGATTGTGTGTAAATTCAGTGATTACATAATCTGTTGCAAAGTGCTGTTGTGGCCTGTTGAACTTGACTGCTGATAGGCTGGACTACTAAAGCTCTATTGGCACAGTGCTAGACTAAAAAAAGACTTAAATCAGTTTCACAATGTAGATATATTCATAAAGTGCAGTTGAACTAGACTGCACAGTCTATTCAACTGCATTTTATGAATACATCTACAATGTGAAATTGGTTTGTCATTCCATGTGACTGTGTATTATGCGTGTATTATCTACACGTGAATTGATTGTTGCCTGACCAAGCACTAGTAGCACTTTAATACACCTGGCTTGAAAGTGAACTTCATAGTTCAGAATTAGGCACCAGAATGATAAAATGCAATTTGATCGAATTACAACTTTGGCCATCATCAGTATAATTCACACTAGAAAAACACTCCAACCTACAGTTTCTTCCCATAAGTACAACAATGAATACTGTGGCCAAAGGAGTCTCTGTGCATTGAAATGTTGGCCTTGGAGCAAAACTACCAATTCCACCCCTTGTGTTTCACGCACCACCGAAAGCCATCTCATTGTCACCCACCCACTTGCGGTAGGGGCACACTACCTTTCATCATGGAACCATTGACAAATGTTCAAACAGTGTAGTCACATCTATCTCACCAGCCCTGTCACACGAATTGTTGGAATCAGCTCTGTGCAGTGCTTACAGAAAATAGCCAACGACCAGACTAAGATTTGGCAGCAGCCCTACAGTCGATATTGCTTCAGTATACTTCCAGAGTTTCATAACCATGCCTCATGGTGGCCATTCAGGTGGTGGTGTGTCAGCATAAAAGAGAAGCCACAACCAGCTACTATCAGTTCCTGGAGTGAAACACTTCTCTTTCCTAGTAAGCAAGACTACGCTGGATGGCCGAAGCAAGAAGGTATCAAAACTAGATTTTCACAGGCAAAGAAAGGTTTCTTCAGTAAAACAGTGTTTCCGGTATCTAATATAGATCTGTAAATGAGGTAGAAGTTAGAGAAAGTGTATGTCTGGAGCACAGCACTGTAAGGATGTGGAACATGGACTACGAAATATCTGGAGAAGAAGAATTGAGACATATGAAATATGAGCCTATCAAAGAATGTTAATAACTAAGTGGACAGATAAAAATCAAAATTAAC
The DNA here is from genome assembly GCF_023898315.1 of Schistocerca nitens. Lineage (NCBI taxonomy): Eukaryota > Metazoa > Arthropoda > Insecta > Orthoptera > Acrididae > Schistocerca > Schistocerca nitens. The sequence continues at coordinate 960,117,362 of NC_064615.1, forward strand.
TGCTAGAAAGAATAGGTGAGGAAGATATGGAAGACAGTTGTCAGAAGAAGGGACAGCTGCAGCATCCAGGAACAGTTGACTTGTTGCTGGAACAAGTGGCAGATGGAAAAAAAAAAATAGCAGGGGTGGCCAAAGGGGCTGAGTATGAAAAACAGCTTGTAAGTGACATTTAGTGTAAAAGTTGCATGAAGTTAAAATAATAGCCCCAAATGAAATTTGGGTAGCGTTAATCCATTCAGCATGCACCAGTTCTTTACCTAACTGAATGATTTATTGGAGACACTGAAGGATATTAATAAACACTTATTTTTAGTTTCCTTTCTTTTCTTTTTCAACTTTTCCATTATATGATTAGCTGAAATCTGCATTGGTTATTAAAGTGAGACTTTTGTGTGTGTGTGTGTGTGTGTGTGTGTGTGTGTGTGAGAGAGAGAGAGAGAGAGAGAGAGAGAGAGAGAGAGAGAGAACACCCCATGGAATGCTTTTCATGAATGGCAGCACAACAGGTCAAATCCCCAGAATGATGTATAAATTTGTAGTCAGGGTGCATGAGTTAACCACGAGAATGCTCCTGCTCTCATACAAAATTACACCCCAGATCATAATTCCAGGTGTAGGTCCAGTGTATGTAGCACACAGGTGATGTGGTTGCAGGCCCTCAACTGGCCTCTTTGTAACCAATACACGGCCATCACTGGGACCGAGGCAGAACCAGACCTCCAACCTCCCCTCCAATGAGCTCTTGCTTGATACCACTGAAGCTGAACATGGCAGTGGTTTGAGATCGGTGGAAAGCACACTACAGAGCATCTGACTTGGAGCTGTTGGTGAAGTAACATGTTTATAATAGTTTCTTGTGTCACTGTGGTGCCAGTTGTTGCTCAGATTGCTGCTGCAGATACAGTACAATGTGTCAGTACCATACACCAAACATGATGATCTTCCTTCTCAGTAGTGCCACCTGGCCATCCGGAGCCCTATCTTCTTGTGACCATATTTTTGTGACCAACACCACCATCAATCATGTACAATGGCTAAATTCCTGTCAAGTCTTCCTGCAGTATCACAGAAGTAACAACCAGCTTCTTGTAACCTGATTGCACAATCTCATTCAAACTCAGTAAAGTGTTAATAATTGTGTTTTTGTCACCTTAAACATATTCATGATTAACATCAACTCACCACATCAAATCTCAAAGGTAACTAACACTCATGACAGTTACAGCGTGTATATCAGGCAAACCTGATTTGCATCCTCAAAGAGGCATTTCTGATACAACTCTTACGCGACTAGTGCCAAGTTTGAATAGACATCTTTCACATATAGAAACATGCTTACCAATTTTTGTTTGTCCCACAGTTCCTTCTTAGTGTTGTGTTTTGTTTTCCCGTCAGTGTATATTAAAGTAGTGGTTGTAAGTACCTGTCTAAGTAGATTTTGTTGTTACAGTAGAGTCTCAATAGTTTGAGTTCCAAATAAAAATAAATAAATAAATAAATAAATAAAGGTTGCAACACTCTACTTTCTTTTTTTTTACTGACATGATAAATAATGAAAACATCATTGCAAAAGATAGTTAGGGGAGAGTACAGCTCAGTGACAAAGCAAACAACAATGCAATCAACACTGACGATTAGCTCGCTGCGCTGTTGCATGAACATCTGTTGTCAGTATGGCACTAAATACCCCGACTGCTGCTGGCTGCTACTGATCAAAACTGGGGAGTTCATAAGCTGCTGTAGTTCCCAGTACCTGTACTGTACAGTGTTGTGTGTCGTTTTGTTTGTTGACTGTGCATTCCATTGTACACTTTACAAAGATGAGTGCTGTAACAAAAAAGAGGAAATTTGTGCCTTTGCATCTAAAATTAAAAGCAGTAAGATGACTTGACAAAGGAGAAACAATAAAAAAACTTGCTCTCGAATATGGTGTCTGTGAAGTTACTGTTGGTGACTGGCAAAGAAACCAACTTAAATTGGAACAGTTTTCTTCAAAGAAATACTCACAGGAATCTCTCAGTCGAAGAAGTATAAAGAAGTCAGACTTCGAAAAAACAAGTGAGGCATTGTTCATGTGGTTTACCCAACAGAGACAGAAGGGTGCTCCGATTTCTGGCCCAATCTTGCAAGCAAAAGCTTTATTTTTCAGAAACCAGCTGCAGGAAGGAGATGACGATTTCACCGCTAGTGTGGGCTGGCTCGACAAGTGGAAGATGAGGTATGGAGTGCGTCAACTAGACGTATGTGGAAAAATACTCTCTGGTGATGCTCAGGCCGTTTCAAAATTTATCGTCGAGTTTAAAAAAATCATAACTGATGAAAATTTGTCTAATGAACGAATATATAACTGTGACGAAACTGGGTTAAATTTTAAAATGTTACCAGCGAGAACACTTGCTTCTTGTGAAGTAAAAAGTGCTCCTGGGCACAAAAAAAGCAAAGAGTGGCTCACAGTTATGGCAGCTTCAAATGCAACTGGAAACCACAAACTAAAACTAGTTGTGATTGGGAAGTCTGCCCAGCCAAGAGGATTCAGGAATGTATCCATCTCAGCTCTTCTGGTTGTCTATACACATCAGAATAATGCCTGGATGAATCAGGAAATCTTCAAGAACTCATTTGTACCTGACTGCAAGAATTTTTTAAAAGAAAGGGGACTGCCATGCAAAGCAATTTTGCTCATGGATAATGCATCCTCGCATCCAAGTGCAGGAGAACTGCAGTGCGACGGTATTCCCACCTTGTTTTTCCCACCAAACATTACCTATCTCATTCAGCCCATGGATCAGGGCATTCTGGAATGTCTAAAAAAAAAAGTATCGACGGCGATTGCTACTGTCAATCCTGCATTCCGAAGACAACAAAAGCATTGTAGGAGCTTTGAAGAAAGTGACTTTGAAGGATGTCGTGTACTAGATTAGCGAATCTTGGAGCGAAATAAAGTCGGACACAATTTCTAAGTCATGGAGGAAAATTCTACAGGAAAGTATGCCAGACACAGAAACTGAAGATTGAGCAAATGAGGCTGATCAACCATTGTGTAATTTAATAAGAAGATTGCCAGGGTGTGAAGAGGCAGAAGAGGTGGAAGTAGGTGAGTGGTTAAATTCTGACGAACAATTGGAAGTGACAGACTCTTCTATAATTGACACGGTTAACATTCCGTCGCAGTGTGAGAGTGACAAGGATGACGAGGCAGAGGTTGCACCAATGATGAGTCACACCGATGGTTACGCTGCTCTCGAGGCCGCCATATGCTATGTGGAACAACAGCCTGAGGCAACACCAACTGACCTACTGCTCCTGAGACGGTGGCGTGACATTGCCGCGAGGAAACATTGCAGCTTCGCCAAACAAAAGACCTTCACTATTACTTGTCTAAATAAATAATTATTGTTATTCTGCCAGTGAAAATGCATGTGTAAATACTTTTATTTTGATAAAGTTCATATTTTGGCCTGTATTACTTACAATATCATAATATTTCTTTTTCCCATTTAAATTTCGATAGTCCGAGTTTTCGATGGTTCGAGGTGGTTCCGGTCCTGTTCACCTCCAACTATCGAGACTCTACTGTACCATCCTTCAAAGAAGTTGGTATTAGTTTATGCTTCTGTCTGTCAATGTATACAGTATCTCATTCCACACTACTGAAAGCTCTTCTCAGTGTTGGGACTTGCAGAATACACTGCGTGAATGAATAAATGAATGAGTTTGTAGAAACAGTCAGGACCAATGGAGAAAGCAAAAAGAACACTTAATGAAAAAAGAAACTGAATGGAAATAAAATGAAAACCAGAGGCTGTAGAACACAATGACAGTGGGAGACTGAATCTGACGAACCACACAGTCAGATGGTGCTGGCTGTGCACAGTAGACAACATGAGGAAAGTTCATTTTGTACAAAAACATATTCTCGTCTATAGCATAAACCATATCTTCTTCTAAGTTAAGTGAATGTCCGTTATGGAGAAACCAGTAATTTTACTGAAATTTTATTTACCATTCTTTCCATTCATGAATCCTTTGGTGGAAAAGACTATGACATTCTTATCTGCATCATTTTATTTATTTTTATCATATGACATACATCATGATAGTCCACCTTTGTAGCTGAGGTGTTGGTGTGCCTAGCTGCTGTGCGGAAGATCCGGCTACTAGGTCAAGAAAGCCGACAATGGCTGAGAGATAGGTGTACTGACCGCATGGCCATCCAAATGCTGCCATTGCCGGAGTATGATACGGTGGTTGGTTGGTTACATTGGCCCATCTGGGCTGGAATGTGGTGCTTTGCTTGCTATTTTTACATAATTTACATGTATATTCATATAAAAATAAATTCAACATAGTTCATGTTTATGTGTGCATATTATGTAGCAAACTTGGTCACAAATTAACATCGAATCATTGGATATAATTGATCGCCTCATCTTCTCCTGCAAGGAAATCAATGAATGGTCCCTTTCAGAATTGTAAAAAATCGGACGGATTCTTTCCATCTCTTGTATTTTTCTCCCCCCCCCCTCCCCCCTGCCCTAGAATTATTATTAATTACTGTTGTTATTATTATTATTTCTTTCCTTTCTCAGATGTTATGTCTGGTTAAAAATGGAAATTGACGCGGACCTTGATCACACGTGACTTCCTTTTAACTGTACGGTATATGTTACATTGCATTTAGGAACTTTCGGGAAATTGAACATGTATCAATAATTACAGATTTCTGTAGTTGTATATATATGTTTCGATGTAGCTGTATTGCGTTGATGTACCGGTGGATATTGTGTGTTATGACTCCTATAGTTGATAGTATAATTGGTATAATGTCAACTTTATCCTGATGCCACATGTCCTTGACTTCCTCAGCCAGTTGGATGTATTTTTCAATTTTTTCTCATGTTTTCTTCTGTATATTTGTTGTATTGGGTATGGATATTTCGATTAGTTGTGTTAATTTCTTCTTTTTGTTGGTGAGTATGATGTCAGGTTTGTTATGTGGTGTTGTTTTATCTGTCATAATGGATCTGTTCCAGTATAATTTGTATTCATCATTCTCCAGTACATTTTGTGGTGCATACTTGTATGTGGGAACGTGTTGTTTTATTAGTTTATGTTGTATGGCAAGTTGTTGATGTATTATTTTTGCTACATTGTCATGTCTTCTGGGGTATTCTGTATTTGCTAGTATTGTAAATCCACTTGTGATGTGATCTACTGTTTCTATTTGTTGTTTGCAAAGTCTGCATTTATCTGTTGTGGTATTGGGATCTTTAATAATATGCTTGCTGTAATATCTGGTGTTTATTGTTTGATCCTGTATTATTATTATTATTATTATTTACTTTTTAATTTTTCTCCAAATATTTTAAGTATTGTCATTTATATGGAATGTGCATAGTACATAAAAATATCTAATATTAACCCAGGATCTAGCCAACTTAACTTTAGCACCTATTACAGTCTGTTAATTATTTAGAATCCATAAGTGTAATTAGTTTACCTAAAAACTGTGCTAATTACAAAATACCAGTAATCTAAAACTTCATTATCATTGTTCATATGTAAATATATATATATATCCAATTACCAACTTCCTGATAGAGTAGATGCAAAAGGTATGTAAATAACAGCAGCAATTGTACAGCTAATTATGAAAACATGTTAGTGAGATTTTCCCTCATTTAGTGTCAGTGTAATTAGCTTCTTTAGTTAAAACTGTTACTGGAATAGAATTCCACAACTAAGCAAACTAGTCAGCTTAATTCAATAGAGATTATTATTTTATCTAAAAGTCCTCATTCAGAAGAATATTCCTCTACTGTTCATTTGCTCAGAAACATAAACCTTTAATTTTAATTTGGGAAAACTTAGCAAACATCAATAGCTGAATTTTCAAATTATTGCAGATTTATAGAAAAGGCAAGGTGGAAACCATTTTCGTCAGTCTCCAGAAGGTTGTGATATCGGCAAGAGCTGTGCCCAAAATTACTGGACAATGTACCACAGACAATTTAGTACAGTTTACAAGTCAGAAAATGTACCACAATTTATTCAAATTTAGAGTCTGAGGGTTCACTCGATGGGTCCAGTGACCATTTTTTGGTGACTGATTGTGAACTAGTAATTTTTGTCATCAGTGGCGTTAATCTTCAGTAATGATCATCATCTACTGTGACACTTGGGTCAGGCTGTGAATTGAGTTATTTCCAAAGTATTTTTACTGTGCACATCATTTTTATATTGATTTGACTGTTAGATTTCAAGGACAGTGAAGAAATGGCTTCAGTGACTGCATTAATAATATACATTTGCCACATGAGTACTATTGTGAATAATCACGTCAGTGTTAGGTTAGTGTGCTCGAACGATCACATCACATATCATCAACTGAGAGTAGTATGTGGCTAGTCAATTATCTGTGCATAATTTAAGTAAATGAGACTCAGTCAGGCCATAAACATTAGTTTCTTTAGTAATCAAAGTGTAGTTAAAATGTTTGATCTGTAACCTTGGTTTGGAACATATCATTTAATATAGCCTATTATCAAACACCAACTTTTGAGCTAGATTTGACAGAGGCAAATTTGTACAGACAAATATGGTTACACTGCAGGCTTGATTTGTATGTTCTTTCACCCTGTGTTAAGTAATTTGCTTTTTGGAGATGGTATCTTCCCCCATTTATGGAAGACATCGGCACTTCTGGTGTGGCCAGTGGATATTCAGTTTGGTGTTGTCTGCACTTTACATGATTGGTTGAAACCAGGGGGCTTCTGTGTGACTGCAAAACCCTGACACTGTGGTGGGCAGTGCTCCTGTCATTGTTGTGTACAGACATTGTGAATGTCGGAATTTGAGCTTGTCATTTCCTTAGTAATGACTAACGTTGGCCACCTTGATTTTAGTTATTTGCAATCCAGAGCAGTTATGTTGTTATGCATGTGTAGGTGTCGCTTATTATTAATCTTGTGGTACTCTCTAAGAAGAACATTGTTACACCTTATCTCCAGTGGTGGAATACAGCTCTAGGAGAACAGCCATGCAGTAGGGGTGGATTTTTCTGTCTTTCTGATCGTGTCATTTAGCTCCATGTCAGTCTTTTTCAAGTGTGATCTAATGCTCCGTATATAGGCACAGTGTTTCAATACCAAATAGACAAGCCCAATTGCTGATGTATGAAGTGTATTTTTTGTGAAGCCCGAAGAGGTGACGCACCAAAGAGAACCATACTGAGGACCAAAAGTCATGGCAAGGTACTGGGTGTGATGCTAATAGGGATTGGTTCCTCTACGAGCCCTCAAAACTGCAGTAACCGACTGACATATGGACTTTATAAGGTGATGGAATTGTTCTGAACTGTTTATCAAGCCACCTGCATGCATTCACTCAGCATTTCTGTCAGGTTACTCTAATTCCAGAAAAGGATGTAGATGACCTGCAAGAATGTTTACATAATGTGCATCTGTCAGTGATTCTTACTACAAGACAGTGGGCCTAATTGTGACTATGCGAACACAGCCTGGGCCAGAACTGAGCCACCTCCTGCCTGGACACAGCATTGTTGAGAAGCAGGTTCCATAACTTCATGATTTATATGCCACACTTTCATGAATATATTATTTCAATGTCATTGAGACTAAGATTGGTATCTCAATACGGTTGAGACTAAGAGTGGACCATGCCACATGCTGCCACCATGAGATTACCAAAATCTTTTATCAGTCGAACCACAAAATTGTGTTTGGTGAAACTAAAATTTTATGGTATGAATGACATCCCTTTTGTATGGATGGAGTCTTAACTTAGTAACAGAAAGCAAAGAATCACATTAACAAAGTCCACCCCAGAAATAAAGTCAAATTCAGAATGGTGGGAAAATAAAATATGAAATCCCACAAAGTTTGTCAGTGAGCCCATTCCTGATGCATTCATCATGTTCAGTAGGTTCTTTCATGAGGGAAAGTGAAATGAGATGAGATGGTGGTGATTGTTGGGATGTTTAAGGGGGACTAAACAGCTAAGGTCATCAGTCCCCCATGAGATGAGATCCGCTTTAACAAAGTGAAGCAGGGAAACATGAATGAGTTAATGAATCAACATAAAGCTACTTCATGTGGGCTGAGAGAGAGATATGCATACATAAAAAAATTGATTTCAAGCCAATTAGGAATGCACACTGGGTATTTTTGATACAGTCCCTTCCTTCCTTCCTTCCTTCCTTCCTTCCACTTGGGTGGCTTATTAGTAATCCAGCCATGAATGCTGCAGCTGTTGCAAAATACATTCAGATGAAATAGTGCCTCTTCTGTAAGAAAACATTCCACCAAGGAACGTCCTCACTATTATAATACATTTTGGCAGGAATATTGCGTACTCCCATGAACCATGGACCTTGCCGTTGGTGGAGAGGCTTGCGTGCCTCAGCGATACAGATGGCCGTACCGTAGGTGCAACCACAACGGAGGGGTATCTTTTGAGAGGCCAGACAAACATGTGGTTCCTGAAGAGGGGCAGCAGCCTTTTCAGTAGTTGCAGGGGCAACAGTCTGGATGATTGATTGATCTGGCCTTGTAACATTAACCAAAACGGCCTTGCTGTGCTGGTACTGCGAACGGCTGAAAGCAAGGGGAAACTACAGCCGTAATTTTTCCCGAGGACATGCAGCTTTACTGTATGATTAAATGATGATGGCGTCCTCTTGGGTAGAAATTATTCAGGTAGTGAAGTGAGACGAAAATTTAATAGTCATGGGTGACTGGAATTCGTCAGTAGGAAAAGGGAGAGAAGGAAACATAGTAGGTGAATATGGATTGGGAGGAAGAAATGAAAGGGGAAGCCGCCTTGTAGAATTTTGCACAGAGCATAACTTAATCATAGCTAACACTTGGTTCAAGAATCATAAAAGAAAGTTGTATACCTGGAAGAATCCTGGAGATACTAACAGGTATCAGATAGATTATATAATGGTAAGACAGAGATTTAGGAACCAGGTTTTAAATTGTAAGACATTTCCAGGGGCAGATGTGGATTCTGACCACAATCTATTGGTTGTGAACTGCAGATTGAAACTGAAAAAACTGCAAAAAGGTGGGAATTTAAGGAGATGGGACCTGGATAAGCTGAAAGAACCAGAGGTTGTAGAGAGTTTCAGGGAGAGCATAAGGGAACAATTGACAGGAATGGGGGAAAGAAATACAGTAGAAGAAGAATGGGTAGCTCTGAGGGATGAAGTAGTGAAGGCAGCAGAGGATCAAGTAGGTAAAAAGACGAGGGCTCATAGAAATCCTTGGGTAACAGAAGAAATATTGAATTTAATTGATGAAAGGAGAAAATATAAAAATGCAGTAAATGAAGCAGGCAAAAGGGAATACAAACGTCTCAAAAATGAGATCGACAGAAAGTGCAAAATGGCTAAGCAGGGATGGCTAGAGGACAAATGTAAGGATGTAGAGGCTTGTCTCACTAGAGGTAAGATAGATACTGCCTACAGGAAAATTAAAGAGACCTTTGGAGAGAAGAGAACCACTTGTATGAATATCAAGAGCTCAGATGGCAACCCAGTTCTAAGCAAAGAAGGGAAGGCAGAAAGGTGGAAGGAGTATATAGAGGGTTTATACAAGGGCGATGTACTTGAGGACGATATTATGGAAATGGAAGAGGATGTAGATGAAGATGAAATGGGAGATAAGATACTGCGTGAAGAGTTTGACAGAGCACTGAAAGACTTGAGTCGAAACAAGGCCCCGGGAGTAGACAACATTCCATTAGAACTACTGATGGCCTTGGGAGAGCCAGTCATGACAAAACTCTACCATCTGGTGAGCAAGATGTATGAGACAGGCGAAATACCCACAGACTTCAAGAAGAATATAATAATTCCAATCCCAAAGAAAGCAGGTGTTGACAGATGTGAAAATTACCGTACTATCAGTTTAATAAGTCACAGCTGCAAAATACTAACGCGAATTCTTTACAGACGAATGGAAAAACTAGTAGAAGCGGACCTCGGGGACGATCAGTTTGGATTCCGTAGAAATGTTGGAACACGTGAGGCAATACTAACTTTACGACTTATCTTAGAAGAAAGATTAAGAAAAGGCAAACCTACATTTCTAGCATTTGTAGACTTAGAGAAAGCTTTTGACAATGTTAACTGGAATATTCTCTTTCAAATTCTGAAGGTGGCACGGGTAAAATACAGGGAGCGAAAGGCTATTTACAATTTGTACAGAAACCAGATGGCAGTTATAAGAGTCGAGGGGCATGAAAGGGAAGCAGTGTTTGGGAAAGGAGTGAGACAGGGTTGTAGCCTCTCCCCGATGTTATTCAATCTGTATATTGAGCAAGCAGTAAAGGAAACAAAAGAAAAATTCGGAGTAGGTATTAAAATTCATGGAGAAGAAGTAAAAACTTTGAGGTTCGCCGATGACATTGTAATTGTGTCAGAGACAGCAAAGGACTTGAAAGAGTAGTTGAACGGAATGGACAGTGTCTTGAAAGGAGGATATAAGATGAACATGAACAAAAGCAAAACGAGGATAATGGAATGTAGTCAAATTAAATCGGGTGATGCTGAGGGGATTAGATTAGGAAATGAGACACTTAAAGTAGTAAAGGAGTTTTGCTATTTAGGGAGTAAAATAACTGATGATGAAGTAGAGAGGATATAAAATGTAGACTGGCAATGGCAAGGAAATCGTTTCTGAAGAAGAGAAATTTGTTAACATCGAGTATAGATTTAAGTGTCAGGAAGTCGTTTCTGAAAGTATTTGTATGGAGTGTAGCCATGTATGGAAGTGAAACATGGACGATAACCAGTTTGGACAAGAAGAGAATAGAAGCTTTCGAAATGTGGTGCTACAGAAGAATGCTGAAGATAAGGTGGGTAGATCACGTAACTAATGAGGAGGTATTGAATAGGATTGGGGAGAAGAGAAGTTTGTGGCACAACTTGAGTAGAAGAAGGGATCGGTTGGTAGGACATGTTTTGAGGCATCAAGGGATCACAAATTTAGCATTGGAGGGCAGCGTGGAGGGGAAAAATCGTAGAGGGAGACCAAGAGATCAATACACTAAGCAGATTCAGAAGGATGTAGGTTGCAGTAGGTACTGGGAGATGAAGAAGCTTGCACAGGATAGAGTAGCATGGAGAGCTGCATCAAACCAGTCTCAGGACTGAAGACCACAACAACAACAACAACAACATTGCGTACTCAGCTATAAGTACCATCATAATACTATCACTGTCTCTCAAGCTACAGGGGCAGTATGGATGATCAGTGGTTTATATCATGTGAGGCTAATATCAGGTAGTGACAGCCAGTCAAGTTAGAGGACTGACTTTCTTACAGCACCACATGCAAAACCAAAATTCAAGAAACTGCTGTATATGAGTGTGAATCAAATATAAATTGGAATTTTAGTTTTGTAAAACTTCTCGTAAGTAGAGAGCAGTGCGATCTCTGCTCATTGTTGCTTTCATTCCCAGTGATTGTTCTCCACAGCTAGAGCATTGTCATACCGTTTCTTTACTCATAAACATAGTGTCAGAGCAAGAGGTACCAATCTTTCTCTCTCTCTCTCTCTCTCTGTCTCTTTTCAGGTGCACATCACCATTTGACTGTGTATTACTGTAATTTTTCTTCTGTATAAGCTAGATTTTGGCTTTTACGTCATTATTGTGTACATTTTACCTGATAGCAATGTAAAATCCGAAATCTAGATTTACAGAAGAAAAATGCAGTAATATACAGACAAATGTCGGTGCATTCTTTCAAAAAATGCTTTATGACTGGGGTCAGCACCATCAAAAACTTTTTATGCATCATCTGTTACATGATGCATTAAAATCAGTTTTATCACAACAAAGGTCATTAAACTGTCCAAAATTTTGGAGATTTGTAGCAAAGTTGAGGGACAACTCTCTGAAAAAGACTCAAGGACAGTTGGCACAAACACTTTTTATGAGATCCAGAAGAAACTGTTGAGAAAGCAGCTTACTGATGTTGCCCAAGGACTAGCGTGACTCAGGAGAACATTCACACTGTTAGCTAGCTTATTGAAGATGACCACCAAATAACAGTTGCTGAAATAGCTATTGAGGTTGGCGTAAGCTACAGTAGTGCTCAGGTGATCATTACTGATAGCCTTAGATTTCAAAAAATGGCCACAAGGTGGGTGCCTTGTCTTTTCACTGCAGAGCACAAACTGTGTCATCTTTAGGTGTGCAAACAGCTACTGACACACTACCAAACTGAAAGGGAACATTTTTTGTACCAGATAGTGACTTGCGGTGAAACGTGGGTGCACCATTCATCTACATTTACATGGTGACTCTGCAATTCACACTTAAGTGCCTGGCAGAGGGTTCATCGCACCATTTTCATACTACTTCTCTATCATTCCACTCTCAAATGGCGCGTGGTAAAAAGGAACACCTAAATCTTTCCGTTCGAGCTCTGATTTCTCTTATTTTATTACAATGATCATTTTTCCATGTGTAGGTGGATGTCAACAAAATATTTTCACATTCAGAAGAGAAAGTTGGTGATTGAAATTTTGTAAATAGATCTTGCCGCAAAGAAGACCGCCTTTGTTTCAGTGACTGCCACCCCAACTCGCATATCATATCAGTGACACTCTCACACCTATTGTGCAATAACACGAAATGAGCTGCCGTTCTTTGCACTTTTTCTATGTCCTCCATCAATCCTACCTGGTAAGGTTCCCACACCGTGCAGCAGTATTCCAGCAGAGGATGGACAAGTGTAATATAGGCTGTCTCTTTAGTGGGTTTGTCACATCTTCTAAGTGTTCTGCCAACAAAGCGCAGTCTTTGTTTCACCTTCTCCACAATATTATGTATGTGGTCTTTCCAATTTAAGTTACTTGTAATTGTAATTCCTAGGTATTTAATCGAATTGACAGCCCTTAGATTTGTGCAATATATTGTATACCCAAAATTTATCAGATTTCTTTTAGTACCCATGTGGATGACCTTGCACTTTTCTGTGTTTAGTGCCAATTGCCAGTTTTCGCACCATACAGAAATTCTCTCTAGATCATTTTGTAATTGGAATTGATCGTCTGATGATTTTACTAGATGGTAAATTACAGTGTCATCTACAAACAATCTAAGGGGGTTGCTCAGATTATCACCTAGATCATTTATGTAAATCAGGAACAGCAGAGGGCCTATGACACTACCTTGCAGAACGCCAGATATCACTTATGTTGTACTTGATGATTTACCATCTATCACTACGAACTGTGACCTATCTGAGATGAAATCACAAATCCAGTCACACAACTGAGACGATATTCCACATGCACGCAATTTGATTAATAGTCACTTGTGAGGTATGGTATCAGAAGCCTTCTGGAAATCTAGGAATATGGAGTTGATCTGAGATCCCTTGTCGACAGCACTCATTACTTACACCCTGAAATAAAAAAATAGTAGCATGGTGTGACACAAAAAAGACAAATCTGCACCTGCCAAAGCCAAAAGCTGTCTCTTTGCTGGGAAAGTTCTCTCAACATTCTTCTTGGGTTTTAAAGGTTTTCTTTGGATCAATTTTTTCCATGAACACCATACTGTGAACACTGTGTACTGTTGTCAACTTTTTGACCATACAAAACATGCATATCTTTTGAAAAGACATCTATTTCCAATCCGAGATGTGATGGTGCACATAACAAAAAGTTCAGTAGCTGTTGTGGACCACACTATAACATCCTCCCAAGGATCTGGAGTATCACCCTGTGATTTTCATTTGCTTGGACCACTAAAAGAAGCAGTCAGAGGACACAGATTTGATGATGATGATGATGGCACTGTCGATGTGTTCATGTGCAACTGGCTGCTCTAACAGCCTTGTTCATTTTACAAAAGCAGGACCAAGAAACTTCCTATCCTCTGGGAAAAATGTGTTTTCTGTTAAGCAGACGTGAAAAAAAAAGTTCATGTGTATAAATTTTTGTTAAGATTACGTAAACTTATTGAAAACATTCCAGTTTATGTTTGATTCACTCTTGTAATTCCTTTTTTGAACTGTGTGGTTACTTCACATACTGTGTGTTATATCTAGTTGTTATATCTAGTTGTTACTGCATTTATCTTCATTCCAGTGCTTCTATCTGTGTTCTTTAATTGAATTTAACCTAACAGTGTTCTTATATGTAACTTATCTGTGTTTATGTGCCCTTTCTGCCCTGAATATCATAAGACAGATTCACCTGGAATGACCTGACTACTTGTCAACAGGTTCTCCAAATTTCCTCTGGTCTCTCCCTATCTTCCCCACCTCCTCACTGTTCCTAAAAGTGAAGCATTGTTTCCTTAATCAAATGATACAGTTTTCATTTATTAGATGTTCATGTGGTTGTGAGAAATAATTTACTCGTACTGAATAGATGAGAAAAAAGATTGTATTCAGCACTGTAAATAAGAAAAAAAGGTCTTATTTCTGCAAAGATGTGCAGACAGTTGTTCAAAGTTCCATTGCACATGAATTAGGTGAAACATGTCACGCAAATAATAAAGTATGAAGGACTTTCTTGTCAATGGAAATATGTTATTTGTCTTCTTTTTCTTATTTCATTGGTCAAATAATGATTGGTGGCATGTGATTTAAAATTGTATTTGTGCAATATAACATGAAAAAAATCCCAGTCACTCAAGCTGATTTTGTTTTATTTTCAGACTCCCATGAAGAAAACACAGAAACTTATAGCCAACGAGGGAATTACCTTCCCTAATGCGGTAAGACTTCTAAGAACAGCTAGGTAAAAAAAAAGTTATAAAATGTGATATATATATATATATATATATATATATACACAAAATTCAAGCTTTCGCAACCAACGGTTGCTTCATCAGGAAAGAGGGAAGGAGAGGGAAAGACGAAAGGATGTGGGTTTTAAGGGAGAGGGTAAGGAGTCATTCCAATCCCGGGAGCAGAAAGACTTACCTTATGGGGAAAAAAGGACAGGTATACATTCGCACACTCACACATATCCATCTGCAGATACACAGACACAAGCAGACATTTGTAAAGGCAAAGAGTTTTGGCAGACATGTCAGTCGAGGTGGAAGTACAGAAGCAAAGATGTTGTTGAAAGACAGGTGAGATATGAGCGGCAGCAACTTGAAATTAGCGGAGGTTGAGGCCTGGCGGATAACGAGAAAAGAGGATATACTGAAGGGCAAGTTCCCATCTCCGGAGTTCTGACAGGTTGGTGTTAGTGGCAAGTATCCAGATAACCCGGATGGTGTAACACTGTGCCAAGATGTGCTGGCCGTGCACCAAGGCATGTTTAGCCACAGGGTGATCCTCATTACCAACAAACACTGTCTGCCTGTGTCCATTCATGTGAATGGACAGTTTGTTGCTGGTCATTCCCACATAGAAAGCTTCACAGTGTAGGCAGGTCAGTTGGTAAATCACGTGGGTGCTTTCACACGTGGCTCTGCCTTTGATCGTGCACACCTTCTGGGTTACAGGACTGGAGTAGGTGGTGGTGGGAGGGTGAATGGGACAGGTTTTACACCGGGGGCGGTTACAAGGGTAGGAGTCATAGGATAGGGAAGGTGGTTTGGGGATTTCATTGGGATGAACTAAGAGGTTACAAAGGTTAGGTGGACGGCGGAAAGACACTCTTGGTGGAGTGGGGAGGATTTCATGAAGGATGGATCTCATTTCAGGGCAGGATTTGAGGAAGTCGTATCCCTGCTGGAGAGCCACATTCAGAGTCTGATCCAGTCCCGGAAAGTATCCTGTCACAAGTGGGGCACTTTTGTGGTTCTTCTGTGGGAGGTTCTGGGTATGAGGGGATGAGGAAGTGGCTCTGCTTATTTGCCTTCTGTGCCAGGTCGTGAGGGTAGTTGCGGGATGCGAAAGCTGTTTTCAGGTTGTTGGTGTAATGGTTCAGGGATTCCGGACTGGAGCAGATTTGTTTGCCACGAAGACCTGGGCTGTAGGGAAGGGACCGTTTGATGTGGAATGGGTGGCAACTGTCATAATGGAGGTACTGTTGCTTGTTGGTGGGTTTGATGTGGACGAATGTGTGAAGCTGGCCATTGGACAGATGGAGGTCAGTGTCAAGGAAAGTGGCATGGGATTTGGAGTTAGGACCAGGTGAATCTGATGGAACCAAAGGAGTTGAGGTTGGAGAGGAAATTCTGGAGTTCTTCTTCACTGTGAGTCCAGATCATGAAGATGTCATCAATAAATCTGTACCAAACTTCTGGTTGGTTGGCCTGGGTAACCAAGAATGCTTCCTCTGAGCGACCCATGAATAGGTTGGCATACGAGGGGGCCATCCTGGTACCCATGGCTGTTCTCTTTAATTGTTGGTGTGTCTGGCCTTCAAAAGTGAAGAAGTTGTGGGTCAGGATGAAGTTGGCTAAGGTAATGAGGAAAGAGGTTTTAGGTAGGGTGGCAGGTGATCGACGTGAAAGGAAGTGCTCCATCGCAGCGAGGCCCTGGACCACTGGATCTACATAGCCCAGCTTTAACCAATACTTTTTTGCCTTTTTCACACCAGATCTCCAGTTGCTTTTTAGTTCACCTTTATCTCTCCCCATATATTTTTATTTTCATTTTCATTTCAGCCTCATGTTACACTTTCCTCCTCCTAATACCGTGTCACCCTCACAACACCCCCACAACAACCCCATTAAGTTTTATTTACATTCCCTCCGCAAACATGCCTTCGCCCTAGCCAGATTATGCTCCCATATTTTATTTTCTCAGGCTTCTCTGACATTTGGCATTACTCCCAAAGGCCTCACACTTAAAGTTCCCATCTCTGGCTGCAACCCTTCTTTCCATCAGTCCCTATACCAGTTCCAAACTCAACAATCCGTTGCCCTCACCCACCTAATCCTTCACCCAAACATCAACTCAGCCAATGAACACACCCGTCAACTCCTATCCTTAATAAAAGTCCTCAATCTTTCCTCTCCCACGTCCACACTGGCTGTTCAGAGCATCCTCCTACAGGCCAACCGCAAATTAGAACAGCATGCCACTCTCCACCTCAAAAAACTATCCAATACCCTGGTTTCAAACCCCCGGAAAGGCAACTCGCTCACCCTTCACAACCTTTCCAGCGAACCTCAACCTTCTCTCATTGCACACAAATCCAGTCTTTCCCATCTATTCAATCTCCCACTTCCAGCTCCACTCCCTCCAAAACCTCAAAATTCCAATCAACACAATCTGGAACCACAACACCCTAATTCAGTAGTTAACCTTTCCTCCAAACCTCTCCCCAATCCGAAACCTCTGTCCTATCCAAAGGCCTCACCTTCAGCCCCACTCCCAGATTCAATCAAACAGCCCTCGTCAAAAATTTACTGTCCTACACTCGTACACTCTGCTGGAAATATCACTTTGCCACAAAGAAAAATGATCCTAATCCTACTCCTAATGATCCAACTCCCCAAGACACTATCCGAATTGAACCCTGCCTGGAACAGTTCCATCCTACGTCACAGCGGGACCCACCTCCTCTTCCTCAAAATCACCCTCTCCAAACCTTCCAGGAATTTCTGACTTCCAGCCTTGCCTCTCAATCCTTCTTAAAAAACCTTCATCCTACTCCCAACATCACCACTGCTGAAGCCCAGGCTATCCGTGATCTGAAGGCTGACCGATCCATCGTGATTCTTCCGGCGGACAAGGGTTCCACGACCGTGGTACTTGATCATCGGGAGTATGTGGCTGAGGGACTGCGTCAGCTTTCAGACAACACCACATACAAAGTTTGCCAAGGTAATCCCATTCCTGATGTCCAGGCGGAGCTTCAAGGAATCCTCAGAACCTTAGGCCCCCTACAAAACCTTTCACCTGACTCCATCAACCTCCTGACCCCACCGACACCCCGCACCCCTACCTTCTACCTTCTTCCTAAAATTCACAAACCCAAACATCCCGGCCGCCCAATTGTAGCTGGTTACCAAGCCCCCACAGAATGTATCTCTGCCTACGTAGATCAACACCTTCAACCCATTACATGCAGTCTCCCATCCTTCATCAAAGACACCAACCACTTTCTCGAACGCCTGGAATCCTTATCCAATCTGTTACCCCCGGAAACCATCCTTGTAACCATTGATGCCACTTCCTTATACACAAATATTCCACACATCCAGGGCCTCGCTGCGATAGAGCACTTCCTTTCACGTCAATCACCTGCCACCCTACCTAAAACCTCTTTCCTCATTACCTTAGCCAGCTTCATCCTGAACCACAACTTCTTCACTTTCGAAGGCCAGACATACCAACAATTAAAGGGAACAGCCATGGGTACCAGGATGGCCCCCTCATATGCCACCTATTCATGGGTCGCTTAGAGGAAGCCTTCTTGGTTACCCAGGCCTGCCAACCCAAAGTTTGGTACAGATTTATTGATGACATCTTCATGATCTGGACTCACAGTGAAGAAGAACTCCAGAATTTCCTCTCCAACCTCAACTCCTTTGGTTCCATCAGATTCACCTGGTCCCACTCCAAATCCCATG
Organism: Schistocerca nitens; assembly: GCF_023898315.1. Classification (NCBI taxonomy): domain Eukaryota; kingdom Metazoa; phylum Arthropoda; class Insecta; order Orthoptera; family Acrididae; genus Schistocerca; species Schistocerca nitens. Next base: position 960,135,891 of record NC_064615.1, read on the forward strand.
CCACTTTCCTTGACATTGACCTCCATCTGTCCAATGGCCAGCTTAACACATCCGTCCACATCAAACCCACCAACAAGCAACAGTACCTCCATTATGACAGTTGCCACCCATTCCACATCAAACGGTCCATTCCCTACAGCCTAGGTCTTCATGGCAAACGAATCTGCTCCAGTCCGGAATCCCTGAACCATTACACCAACAATCTGAAAACAGCTTTCGCATCCCGCAACTACCCTCACAACCTGGTACAGAAGCAAATAACCAGAGCCACTTCCTCATCCCCTCAAACCCAGAACCTCCCACAGAAGAACCACAAAAGTGCCCCACTTGTGACAGGATACTTTCTGGGACTGGATCAGACTCTGAATGTGGCTCTCCAGCAGGGATACGACTTCCTCAAATCCTGCCCTGAAATGAGATCCATCCTTCATGAAATCCTCCCCACTCCACCAAGAGTGTCTTTCCGCCGTCCACCTAACCTTTGTAACCTCTTAGTTCATCCCAATGAAATCCCCAAACCACCTTCCCTACCCTATGACTCCTACCCTTGTAACCGCCCCCCAGTGTAAAACCTGTCCCATGCACCATCCCACCACCACCTACTCCAGTCCTGTAACCCGGAAGGTGTACACGATCAAAGGCAGAGCCACGTGTGAAAGCACCCACGTGATTTACCAACTGACCTGCCTACACTGTGAAGCTTTCTATGTGGGAATGACCAGCAACAAACTGTCCATTCACATGAATGGACACAGGCAAACAGTGTTTGTTGGTAATGAGGATCACCCTGTGGCTAAACATGCCTTGGTGCACGGCCAGCACATCTTGGCACAGTGTTACACCGTCCGGGTTATCTGGATACTTCCCATTAACACCACCCTGTCAGAACTCCGGAGATGGGAACTTGCCCTTCAGTATATCCTCTCTTCTCATTATCCACCAGGCCTCAACCTCTGCTAATTTCAAGTTGCCGCCGCTCATACCTCTCCTGTCTTTCAACAACACCTTGGCCTCTGTACTTCCACCTCAACTGACATCTCTGCCCAAACTCTTTGCCTTTACAAATGTCTGCTTGTGTCTGTGTATCTGCGGATGGATATGTGTGTGTGTGTGTGTGTGTGTGTGTGTGTGTGTGTGTGTGAATGTATACCTGCCCTTTTTTCCCCCTAAGGTAAGTCTTTCCGCTCCCAGGATTGGAATGACTCCGTACCCTCTCCCTTAATACCCACATCTTTTCATCTTTCCCTCTCCTTCCCTCTTTCCTGATGAAGCAACCGTTGGTTTCGAAAGCTTGAATTTTGTGTGTATGTTTGTGTTTGTTTGTGTGTCTATCAACCTGCCAGCGCTTTACTTTGGTATGTCACATCATCTTTGTTTTTAGATATATTTTTCCCACGTGGAATGTTAGAAACGTTCCACATGGGAAAAATATATTAAAAAACCAAGATGCTGTGACTTACCAAACGAGAAAGTGCTGGTAGATAGACACAATAAAAAAAACACACAAACACACACACACAAATTTCAAGCTTTCGCAACCCAAGGTTGCTCCATCAGGAAAGAGGGAAGGAGAGGGAAAGACGAAAGGATGTGGGTTTTAAGGGAGGGGGTAAGGAGTCATTCCAATCCCAGGAGCGGAAAGACTTACCTTAGGGGGAAAAAGGGACAGGTATACATTCGCGCGCGTGCGCGCCCGCGCGCGCGCGCGCGCCCGCGCGCGCGCACACACACACACACACACACACACACACACACACACACACACACACACACACACATATTGGCATATGTTGGCATGGATATGTATGTGTGCGCGTGTGTATACCTGTCCCTTTTTCCCCCTAAGGTAAGTCTTTCCACTCCCGGGATTGGAATAACTTCTTACCCTCTCCCTTAAAACCCACATCTTTTCGTCTTTCCCTCTCCTTCCCTCTTTCCTGATGAAGCAACCATGGGTTGCGAAAGCTTGAAATTTGTGTGTTTTTTTTTTATTGTGTCTATCTACAAGCGCTTTTTCTCGTTTGGTAAGTCACAGCATCTGGGAACAAGAACATTAAAAACGCTAGTGGTTCTTGCCCCCGCCCCCCTCCCCCTTCCCAAAAAACGTCCTCATCAGCCTTATGACTGGTTTAAGGCAGTCCACCATAAATTCCTCTCCTGTGTCAACCTGTTCATCTCAGAGTAGCAAATGCAACATACATCTTCAATTATTTGCTAGATGTATTCAAATCTCTGTCTTCCTGTACAGTTTTTACCTTCTGCAGCTCCCTTTAGTACCACTGAAGTTATTCCCTGGTATCTTACCACATGTACTATCATCTTGTCAATGTTTTCCAAATGTTCCTTTCTGTGCTGATTACTGTGGAGAACCTAATCTTTTCTTTCCACCTGATTTTCAACATTCTTTTGTAGCACTGCTTATCAAAATGCTTGATTCTCCTCTGTTCCAGTTTTCTCACAGTCCATGTTTCATTACCATATAATGTCATTCTTCAAACGTACATTGTCCAAAATTTTTTCCTCAAATTAAGGCTGATGGTTGATAATAGTAGACTTCTAATGGCCAGTAATGCCATTTTTGCCAATGATAGTCTGCTTTTTATGTCCTCCATGCTCCATCCATCATGGGTTAATTTGCTGCCAAAGTAGCAGAATTCCTTTGCTTCGTCTACTCTGTGATCCCAATTTTGATGTTCAGGTTCTTACTGTTCTCATTTCTGCTACTTCTCATTATTTTCATCTCTCTTCAATTTGCTCTCAATCTGTATTCTGTACTCATTAGGCTGTTCATTCCATTCAAAAGCTTCTGTAATACATCTTCACTTTCACTGGGGATAGCAGTGTCATCAGTGAATCTTATGACTGATACCCTTTAATCCTGAATTTTAATCCCACTCTTGAACCTTTCTTTTAGTTCCATCATTGCTTCTTCAATATACAGATTGAACAGTAGTGGTGGAAGATTACATCCTTGTCTTACACCCTTTTTAATATGAGCAGTTTGTTCTTTGTCTTCCATCCCCTCTTGGTTCTTGTGCATATTGTGTATTATCTATTTTTCCCTGTAGCTTACATCTATTTTTCTCAGAATTTGGAACATGTTGCACCACTGGAATGAATAATGGTATGGCATTGATGGCCAGGAGTCACCACATGGGTAAGTCCAGCTGCCAGGTTGCAAGTCTTTTCAGTTGACACCACATTGGATGACTTGCATGTCAGTGCTGCAATAATGATGAGGACAACACAACACCCAGTCCCCAAGTTGTGAAAATCTCCAACTCAGCCAAGAATCAAACCCTGACCCACTGCATGGCAGTTAGACATCTAAGGGGGTGTACTTGCACAATTTTATACTGTTGAATACTTTTTTCAGGTCGACAAATCCTATGAGCATGTCTTGATTTTTCTTTAGTCTTGCTTCCATTGTCAGCTGCAATGTCAGAATTGCCAATCTGGTGCCTTTATCTTTCCTAAAGCCAAACTGATCATCTAACTGATCCTCAATTTTTTTGTCCATTCTTCTGTTTACTATTCTTGTCAGCAACTTGGATGCATGAGCTGCTAAGCTGATTGTGCAATAATCTCGTACTGATAGCTCTTGCTATCTTTGAAATCAACATGAATAGTGGTTTTGTTGTCACTTCCCCAATTATTTCAGAAATTCTGGTGAAATGTTGTCTATCCGTTCTGCCTTATTTGATCTTCAGTCATCCAAAACTATCTTAATTTCTGATTCTAATATTGGATTCCCTATCTCATCCCTGTCGACTCCTGTTTCTTCTTCTATCACATCACATGACAAGTCCTTCCTCTCATAGAGGTCTTGAGTGTACTTTTTCCACCTATCTGCTCTCTTTTTTCTGTATTTAACAGTGGAATTCCCATCGGATTCATAATGTTGCTGCCCTTATTTTAATTTCACTGAAGCTTGTCTTGACTTTTTTATATGTTGAGTCAGTCTTTCTGACAATCATTTCTTTTTCAATTTCTTTACATTTTTCAAGCAGCCGCTATGCCTGAGATTCCCTGCACTTCCTGTTTATTTCATTCCTAAGTGACTTGTATTTCTGTATTCCTAAATTTGCTGTAACATTTTCATACTTCCTTCTTTCATCGATCAACTGAAGTATTTCTTCTGTTTCTTCACAGTTACCTTCCTTGTGCCTATGTGTCTCTTTCCAACTTCTTTGATTGCCCTTTTTAGAGAGGTCAATTCCTCTTCAACTGAATTGCCTACTCAGCTATTCATTATTGCAGTATCTATAGCCTCATAGAACTTTAAATGTACAAAGGACATTAAAAAAGTTGTCTCTAATTTTTTTATTTTTTGCAGAAGAAGAATGAGTGTTTTTGTGAACATATTTGGAACATTTAGCTATACATTGAGCTTACTCAATGTAGCCTCCATCAGCTGTGACACATATGACCCAACGTTCTTTCCATGATGTAAATGCACTTCGGTAAAATTCTGTGGATTGACTTTTACACCATCGCTTGACACAGGAAAGAAGGTCTTTCTCACTATCAAATGTTTTACCACACAGGTGGGCCTTGAGATGACCAAAGAGGTAAAAATCATATGGAGCCAAGTCCGGACTAAGGAGGATGAGGACCAATTTTCCAACCCATTTTCCTGATTTTCTCATGCATCATAAGGGCTGTATGGGGTTTGGCCTTGTCATGGTGTAGTCTGATGAACTGATTCTCAAGCTGTGGTCTGTGGGTCTTGATGACATGTCGCAGCTTGTCCAATGAGAAACAGTAACGGTCCCAGTTAATTTTGGAGCCAGGTTCCAAAAAGTCAATGAAAATGACACCACACAGATCCCAGAAGAAGGAGGCTATCACCTTTCAGCCTGCTGTTTGTGAAAGTCTTGGTTTCTTCTTCTGAGGGGAACCCAGATGACACCACTCCATGGACTGGGTTTTGCTCTCGGGTTCGGACAAAAAATGACCATGTTTCATCCTGAGAAATGACGCCGTCAAAACACTGTTTCCACTCTTGAGTAAAGATCTTCATGAGACCCTCGCACACATTCTGCCTCATTGTTTTCATTTCTCTTGTCAGTAATCTAGGCACCCAACATGCACAGATTTTTCTGTACCAATGACATCACACTACCCAATGACAAACGAGTCATTTCAGCAAGCTGTCACGTTGTCACACATCTGTCATTTTGGATGATTTGATCAATGGTCTCCTTATTCACATCACTGACTGCCGTCGATGGTCTGCGGCATCGTGGATTCTCCAGTAGAGGGAAATCACTTTCTTTAAACCTCTGCAACCACTGCTGGATACTGCTGCGATCCACTGTGTCCTCCCCATAAACAGGGAGCAACTTCCTGTGAATCGATGTGGCAGAGTCATCGCCGGTCTTGAAAAGGAACACCATCACCGACCATTGTTGCAACCTGACATCTACTTCATGGTCCATTATGGCTCACCTGTAAATAAAAGAAAATACTTTTATATACCAACTTATAGCTAAATGTTCCAAGTATGTTCACAAAAAATTTCATTCTCCTCCTGCAAAAAATATAAAAATTAGAGAAGACTGTGCAAAACTTTTTGAATGCCCTTTGTATCTCTTCACTACTTAGCATTTATGTATCCTGTTTCTTTGTACATTGGTTCTTCCTGACTAGTTTGTTAAACTTCAGCCTACTCTTCATCATTACTGAATTGTGATCTGAGTATATCTGCTCCTGGGTGTGCCTTACAATCAAACATTTGATTTCATAATCTCTTACTGACCATGATGTAATCCAACTGGAACCGTCTTGCATCTACCGACCTTTTCCAAGTATACCTCCCTCTCTTGTGTTTCTTGAACAGAGTGTTTACTATTATTAACAGATATTTAATGCAGAACTAAGCTAGTCTTTCACCCCTATCATTCCTGTGATGAACATCACCTGCAACCCTTTCTTCTGGTCCTTCCCCTAGAGCCACATTCCAGTCCTCAGTGACTATTACATTTTCCTCTCCCTTTACTTACTGAATTACCCATTCAGTATCCTCATATACTTCCTCTGTCTTTTCATCCTCTGCTAGTGATATCAGCATGTATACCTGAACTATGGTTGTTGGTGTTGGTCTGCTGTCGATACTGATGATAACAAACCTATCACTGAACTGTTCAGAGTAACTCACTCACTGCCCTGTTTTCCTATTCATAGCAAATTTCACTCCTGTTATACCATTTTCTGCTTATGTTGATGTTACCCTGTACTTGCCTGACCATAAATTCTTGTCGTCTTTCCAGTTCTCTTCATGGATCCCACCGTATCTAGATTGAGCCTTTGCATTTCCTTTTTCAGATTTTCTGTCTTTTCTACCACGTTCAAACTTCTGACTTTCTGTGTACCTACTTGTATAAAGTTATCCTTTTGTTGGTTATTCAGTCTCCTTCTCGTGGTCATCTTCCCCTTGGCAGCCCATTCCCCAAGGTCTGAAGGAGAGCTAGTGTGGAATCTTTGCCAGCGGAGAGATCATCATGACATTTTTTCAGACACATGCTTTCTGCATTCTCAGCCATTGATCATTGCTGATTCTTCTTCCTTTTAGGGGCAGTTTCCCACCCTAAGGGGAACAAAGTGCCCTGAACTGAGTGTGTTCAGTCGTGGAGAGACAGATGGGCCTCCTGTATTTACCTGCAGAAGGCACTACTCCAAGTACTGCTATACATGAAAATAAACAGTAGCTCTCCATGTATCTTTCAATCACAAGCTCTTTCTCATAGAAGAAGAGAGGGAGAGGTCAAGTGAGATCAGGCCGGGTGGTGGTGGTGGTGGTGGAGGAGCAGCTGTAGGTTACTCAGAACTCCACCTAAGATGGCTTTCGTGATGTGAAAGAGTACAAAGATCTCATACAAGATGGGTAACAATGAGCCAGGACCAATTTAAAATAATAATAATAATAATAAATCCATAAATTCATCTTAAAACATACTTGTTCTTAATTGGGTAAAAATATAAATTTTCTCTGTGGATAATGATGTAAGGAGAATTTAGTGTTTTGCACAACACGTATAGTTCATGTGAAAGTGAGAAGCGGAGTTATTTATAATTTATCGTGATTGGGGTGGCCGAGCAGTTCTAGGCGCTACAGTCTGGAACTGCGTGACTGCTACGGTCGCAGGTTCGAATCCTGCTTCGGGCATGGATGTGTGTGATGTCCTTAGGTTAGTTAGGTTTAAGTAGTTCTAAGTTCTAGGGGACTGATGACCTCAGATGTTAAGTCCCATAGTGCTCAGAGCCATTTGAACCATTGTCACGTAAGGCAAATTGTCATCTGTCTTGTTGTTCATGGTACACAATCCTATACTCTTGTTCTTGAATTAGTTTTTGCAGCAATTACTTGATATGGCTGGGTTTATGTATTAAGTACAAAACATCATTTTCTGATTCCTTTTACTCGAAACATTTAATTCGCAAATTGCACTTTAATCAAACTGCATACTGCTCGGCAGTTCCAACTATCCTACTCTTACAACATGCTGTATGACATGGGCACAAATTACTGTAACTGTGCTCCTTGACGATGTTAGTGCCAAAACTTGTTCAGGTCATTGTCTTATTTCAATGCTAATTTTTGAAATTTACAAATGTTTTCCGGTTTTCTGTGTTTGTATTTTACAACTCTTTATTTAGTTGCTTATCAACTGATGTTACGATCTTATTATGTGTGTATTCAGTTTTACATTAATTTCAACAAATTGGGACCCATATGTCCATATATTTTATGAATTTTATTCTAACTCTTATAAAAAACACAGCTTATAGATTTTATTCCATAAATTATACCAAAAGTCACCAGCTGCATAAGAAACAGCAAAACATAAGTGTTTTGTTATAAGATCTGCTACATATATAAATTTGGGATAACTTCTCCATTTTCAAAGAAAACACCACCCCCACTGTCATAGAGATGAATGTTGTTATACTAATGAACATCTGCTGATGTATAACTTCCATATGACAGTTCGGACAAATAATTCACACTCTGTCTTTTGTTCATCTTCTTCCAGCAAGTTCTTTGCAAGCATTTCTGTTAGCTCTTGCGGTAGTAAGCTGTGGTCGAGAAATTTGTCAAATAAATTTAACAAAATTATTTGTGCAGCTTAATTAATTTAGTATAGTGTACTTATTTTATGGGGCCAGAGAGCAGTTCTCAATTAGGGTAAGGGAGCATGAATTAGGGGGAGGTGATAGGAAAGAAGGGATGGAAACTGTAGAGTGGAGGGTGTGGGGACAGTAGATTACTATAGGTTGAGGCCAGGATGATTTCAGGAGCAGAGAATGTGTGCAGTTCAAAAAAAATGGTGGTGGAGAGGAGAATCCAGATAGACCAGGCTATGAAGCAGCTATTAAAATCAAGCCATGTTATATTCAGCTGCATGTTGTTCCAAAGGGTGCTCCACTTCACTTGTGGCCACAGTTTGGCAGTGGCCATTCACCCCAGTGACAGCTGGTCAGTAGTCATATTTGTATAGAAAACCTGTGCAATCATCGCAGCTCAGCTGCTATATGACATAGCTACTTGCACAAGTGGCCTGACCTCTGATGGGGTAGGATAAGCTTGTGACAGGGCTGGAATAGGAAGAGCTGGGTGAGTGGATTGGGCAGGTCTTGCATAGGTCTTCCCTATAGCAAGGGGTTGGGTTTGGGAGTGGCATAGGTATGGTCTAGGATGCTGTGGAGGCTTGGGTGGAAGACAGAATAATTCTTTAGGAAGGCTGGGAAGAATCTTGGATTAGGATCTCCCTCATTTCAGTGCATGATGATGATGATGATGATGATGATGATAATAATAATAATAATAATAATAATAATAAAGCCATGATTAAGGACATGGAGCAGTTATTCCAGTCTGGGTGGTATTCAGTGTCAAAAGAGGTGCTCCTTTGTATCTGGTTCTTTGGGGGGGGGGGGGGGGGGGTATTTATATGTAACAGGAAATCTGTTTGAGGACTAGGTCTGGGGGTAGAACCTGTCTGTAAAGCCTTTGTCATATATTCAGCATACTGAGCAAGGGAGTTCTTGTCACTGCAGATATTCTGTCCCAGAGTGGTCAGGCTGTATGGGAGAGTTTATTTTGGTATGGAAAGGATAGCAGCTGTTCAAATGCAGGTACTGTTGGTGGGTCATGGGTTTAATGTGGTCAGAGGCATGGATGAAGCCATCAAAGAGGAGGTGGCCAACGTCAAGGAAGGTGAGGAGGACCAGGTGAAGCTGATGGAAGAGAAGGTGTTGAGGTTGTGAAGGAATGAGGATAGGGTATCCTGGCACTGAGTTCAGATCATGAAGATGTCATCAATGGACATGAACCAGAGCAGGGATTTAGGAGGCTAGAAAGGTTTCCTCTAGATGGCCCATAGACAGAATGACATAGAATGGTGCCATTGCTGTGCTGCGGATTTGTTTATATACCTTCCCTTAATAGCAAAAGTAATTATGTGATAAAGTAAAGGTGTATATGGAATGAGGTAGAGGATTTGGAGTCAAAGGGACTTTTGGAGAGTTAGTGTTCATTAGCAGGAAACTGTGAGCATGAGGGATGTTTGTGTATAGGAAAGTGATGTCAACAGTGACGTGTAAGGATCCAAGAGGTAAAGGCGTGGGGATGGTGAGAGTCAGTGAAGGAACTGGTTGGTATCTTTGACATGGGAGGCTCGATTGACTGGAAGTGTTGGTCATTGGGGGTCAAAATTCTTTTAGTGGGAGTACAGTAACCAGCTACATTGTGTCATCCAGGATTGTTGGGTTTGTAGATTTTGGGGAGCATGTAAAAGGTGGATGTTTGGGGTGTCATAGGGGTGAGAAGGGAAATGAATTTGGGGGATAGGTTCGGGGGGGGGGGGGGGGGGGGGGGACCTAAGGCTTTAAGCGGGGGTTGGATGTTATATGTTATGTGAGACTTCTGGGATTGGATGAATATAGCAGAGTGTATAGGTGGAGGAGTCAGACAATTGGCAGAGGTCTTCCGCCAGATAGTTACTGTGATTCTGCAATTCATAATGTCTTGCCACCATCAGCCCCTCCATGCTCTGCCAAGCATTGCTCACTGCTACCCTTTCACCCTTCCCCTTCCATTATACATTGCTGTCCTTCCTCTTTCTCCGACGACACTCCGGGTTCCTGCTTCTGTTCAGATAGTGGTCATGTGTGTGTGAGGTGTGCTTGTGTAAATTTGTGTGTTTCCTTTCTGGTGAAGGCTTAGGCTGAAAGCTCAATGTGTAACAATCTTTTTGTTGTACCTGTCTGCGACTTAACATGTCATCTTTATGGTGAGTAGCAATATATCCTTTTCATAATATTTTTGATATTCCTACTTGGACTTTCCACTGTCTGTACTCTTAATATACTTGATAAATGGAGCTTTCAGACAACATATTGTCATTTCTGCATGTGCAAAGAAACTGAAAAAGTGAATATTGACATACATTTCTGATGTGTCATTTTGAAACATACACTCACGTGGAGGACAAAGTAAATTTTTAAAGTAGGGCACTTTACAAGAAACTCTGTTTTTGTAGTCTTATTACATACACATACATATTCATTCTGTTTGGGAAAGCATTTGGCACACATGTCAGAAATGTCATTTTTGAAGATGCAAATATAGTTTATAAAGAAGTGAACCGAATGTGAGACTGGCTGAGTGCTGAATTTCTGTCACTACAGTATATTTTTATGCCCAACTGTGTGAACTAAGGTAACACCTTGTGATAGTTTAACTAGCACTTCTCCTTCCATCATACAATACATTTAACATAACCAATTTATGGAAAGTACTTGTCTGAACATGTTAACATACACTGATGAGCTGAAACAATACGACCATTGTCCAAAAAAGAGACTGAATGCTGGTGAAGTGACTATGACAAAGTGCAGATTGTTATTACCCAGCATTTGTAAACCAAACTTTCAGAAACAGCAAAGGTGGTCATCTGTTCGCATGCTGCTGTTGTGAGCATCTATGGAAAGTGTTTGAAAGCTGTTAAAACCACGAATAGGTGACAAGGTGTTGGTTGTCAACACATCAGACTGATTGTGAAGGTTGGAGGCTTGCCTGCACTGTGAAACAGGATAGATGGTTAACTGTGGCAGACCTGATCACAAATTACAATTCTAATGCAGGCAAAAGAATTTCAGAGTGCATATTTTTGAACATGCGGCTCCGCAGCATGTGCCTGTGTTCACCCAGCAACATCATCAATTAAGACTTCAGTGGGCATGGGATCATTGAGTTTGGACCATTGCTCAATGGGGATGTGTTGCCTGGTTAAGTGAATCATGTTTCTTGTCACGCCAGGTTGGCCACTGGAGATTGTATTGTACTGTGGGGGGCATTCACCTGGCCTTCCATGAGACCTATGATAGTAATCGGAGTCACCATCACAGCTGTGGATTATGTGACCATTATTGCAAACCAGCTGCATTCCTTCATGTTTGATTTTATTCACAATGATGGTGGCATCTTCTAACAGGAAAACTGTTTGTGTCATGGGGTCTGAATCATGTTGGACTGGTTTGAGCATCCTGATGGTGAACTCTTGTTGATGTCTTGGCCACCAAATGTGCCTGATCTGAACTCACTGGAACACATTTGGTACTTTATCAACTGCTAGCTCCATGCTTGCAAACCATCGTCATATACTTTAAGGGAATTGCATGACCTGTGGATAGAAATTTGGTGCCACATAGTTCCGCAAACCTACCAAGGACTTGTCAAATCCATGCCATGCAGAATCATGGACCAACACATTAATAGGCAATTGGTCATAATGTTTTGGCGCATCATACCTTTAGATTGAAATTATGTTTGTAACACAGAACATAAGAAAAGTTTAAATAAGTGTAAGAGAAGCTTGTAAATAGCAACTATGTTTCACTGCTTGTATAGATAGGACTGAAGGACTCAATGTAACCTGCCACTGTTTTGACATTTACTGTTGCCTGCAATGAAATGACCTGTTGAGTTCTTACAGTTTGTTACGACACCTGTATGCTGTCCCAGCAGAACATCTATTTTAACGGGCCTTTACCAGCATAATCATCGCACTGTGAACAATTCATTTGAAGGGAATTGTTTTGGGAGGAAATGGCAAAATGAACTGGAACCATATGCTTTACCAGTTCCTCTGAGATCTCTTGGTTATAAAACATTTTATGCTGGAAAATACCTCAATCAGGTCAGTAAGTTATCTGTTTTCTTTCAAGGACATACTCATTCTCATTTGTGTCTAGGAAATCAAGATAAATAACAATAATATGGAAATTTTACTAAGTTGTTTTTAAATTAGCCTGATACTAACACTGTTCATCATAAGTGTAGCATAATAAATACTTACTCTTAATGGATTTGGTTAACTAATATTAAAAGTACTTTCAATTTCGTTATGACTTTATTCTGCTGAGAATTACATACATGTTTGACTGGACATAGATTTGCACAAAAGAAACATACTTGGATTGCAGTATGATAAAAATATTTTGACAGGCAAATTGCTGTTCAATGTACTAGCAGTAGCGGTATTAGAGAGAGTATGAGCTTAGATAGGACATGCATGGCACATGAAACTGACTGTTGCTTTTTGCAAGGTATCATGTTGCCAGTCAAATTTAGTGATTTGTGGAAAGCATGAGAGACATTACTGTGGGTGGCTAGACAGGGAGTAGAATAATATTCTGCCCATTTAAGTGTCTGATGCGTCACCTAGTTTGTGATACCAAAAATTGTGTTTGGATTCTTGTCATTCTCTGTTGTATTATTTATGATACCCACCAGTCTTTAAGTTTGAAAATGATTTATAAACTATTTCTTTTTGTGGTAATGTTGAATTAGTAAAAGTACATGAAGAACCAAATACTGAGAGAATGCCATCGTTTTGGATTAGTTATCATTAAGAATTATCAGTAAACTCATATTGGGTTAATGTACTGGCCAGTAAATGTTTTATCAACCATGGTGTATTGAGCACCTGCCATCATACAACATTGGAAGCACATGTGGTATTGAACATGGGATACTTGTGCAAAACACAATGCTTACAAACTTATAAATGTCACTGTCTGTTGTGTGACATCCATTGTCATATACAGGCCTTCTCTGTACTTCCCCATACATTAAGTCTTCAGCTGTATGCATTTATGTTTCTTCTGCCCATCTTCTGTCACATACACACTTTCCATTAATATTGTTACCTCGATTTTATCTTGTAGAAATGATGAAATGATCGTATGGCATTGTTGGCCGGCAGGCCCCTTGTGGGGAAGTTCGGCCGCCATATCGCAAGTCCTTTTTAGTTGACGCCACTTCGGCGACTTGCACGTCAATGATGATGAAATGATGATGATGAACACACGACACCCAGTCATCACGAGGTTGAGAAAATCTCTGACCCCGCCGGGAATCGAACCCGGGACCCCGTGCGCAGGAAGCGAGAACGCAAGACCACGAGCTGCGGACTATCTTGTAGAATTTCATGTAGATACTTACCTTATCCACCTCAATTTCCTTCCGTGTATCCCTCCATTGTTTACTCAGCCAACCCTCAGTTCTTGTATTCTTTCATTGTGAAACACAACTAGCTGTTTATTCACATGAAGTGTTGAGTGCTAATGATAAGGGATTTCAAATCGATTCCGTATTTGTGGATTTCCGGAAGGCTTTTGACACTGTACCACACAAGCGGCTTGTTGTGAAATTGCGTGCTTATGGAATATCGTCTCAGTTATGTTACTGGATTTGTGATTTCCTGTCAGAGAGGTCACAGTTCATAGTAATTGACGGAAAGTAATCGAATAAAACAGAAGTGATTACTGGTGTTCCCCAAGGTAGTGTTACAGGCCCTTTGCTGTTTGTTATCTATATAACCCCCATCCCCCATGAACCATGGACCTTGCTGTTGGTGGGGAGGCTTGCGTGCCTCAACGATACAGATAGCCGTACCATAGGTGCAACCACAACGGAGGGGTATCTGTTGAGAGGCCAGACAAACGTGTGGTTCCTGAAGAGGGGCAGCAGCCTTTTCAGTAGTTGCAGGGGCAACAGTCTGGATGATTGACTGATCTGGCCTTGTAACGCTAACCAAAATGGCCTTGCTGTTGTGGAACTGCGAACGGCTGAAAGCAAGGGGAAACTACAGCCATAATTTTTCACAAGGGCATGCAGCTTTACTGTATGATTAAATGATGATGGCATCCTCTTGGGTAAAATATTCCAGAGGTAAAATAGTCCCCCATTCGGATCTCTGGGCGGGGACTACTCAATAGGACATCGTTATCAGGAGAAAGAAAACTGACGTTCTACGGATCGGAGCGTGGAATGTCAGATCCCTTAATCCGGCAGGTAGGTTAGAAAATTTAGAAAGGGAAATGGATAGGTTAAAGTTAGATATAGTGGGAATTAGTGAAGTTCAGTGGCAGGAGGAACAAGACTTTTGGTCAGATGAATACAGGGTTATAAATACAAAATCAAGTAGGGGTAATGCAGGAGTAGGTTTAATAATGAATAAAAAAGTACGAGTGCGGGTAAGCTACTACAAACAGCATAGTGAACGCATTATTGTGGCCAAGATACACACGAAGCCAGTGCCTACTACAGTAGTACAAGTTTATATGCCAACTAGCTCTGCAGATGATGAAAAAATTGATGAAATGTATGATGAGATAAAAGAAGTTATTCAGGTAGTGAAGGGAGATGAAAATTTAATAGTCACGGGTGACTGGAATTCAACAGTAGGAAAAGGAAGAGAAGGAAACATAGTAGGTGAATATGGATTAGGGCTAAGAAATGAAAGAGGAAGCCGCCTGGTAGAATTTTGCACAGAGCATAACTTAATCATAGCTAACACTTGGTTCAAGAATCGTGAAAGAAGGTTGTATACATGGAAGAGCCCTGGAGATAGTAGAAGGTATCAGATAGATTATATTATGGTAAGACAGAGATTTAGGAACCAGGTTTTAAATTGTAAGACATTTCCAGGGGCAGATGTGGACTCAGACCACAATCTATTGGTTATGAACTGTAGATTAAAACTGAAGAAACTGCAAAAAGGTGGGAATTTAAGGAGATGGGACCTGGATAAACTGAAAGAACCAGAGGTTGTACAGAGTTTCAGGGAGAGCATAAGGGAACAATTGACAGGAATGGGGGAAAGAAATACAGTAGAAGAAGAATGAGTGGCTTTGAGGGATGAAATAGTGAAGGCAGCAGAGGATCAAGTAGGTAAAAAGACAAGGGCTAGTAGAAATCATTGGGTAACAGAAGAGATACTGAATTTAACTGATGAAAGGAGAAAATATAAAAGTGCAGTAAATGAAGCAGGCAAAAAGGAATACAAATGTCTCAAAAATGAGATTGACAGGAAGTGCAAAATGGCTAAGCAGGCATGGCTATGGCTAGAGGACAAATGTAGGGATTTTGAGGCTTATCTCACTAGGGGTAAGATAGATACTGCCTACAGAAAAATTAGAGATACCTTTGGAGAAAAGAGAACCACTTGCATGAATATCAAGAGCTCAGATGGAAACCCAGTTCTAAGCAAAGAAGGGAAACAGGAAGGTGAAAGGAGTATACAGAGGGTCTATACAGGGGCGATGTTCTTGAGGACAATGTTATGGAAATGGAAGAGGATGCAGATGAAGATGAAATGGGAGATATGATACTGCGTGAAGAGTTTGACAGAGCACTGAAAGACCTAAGTCGAAACAAGGCCCCGGGAGTAGACAACATTCTATTAGAACTACTGACAGCCTTGGGAGAGCCAGTCCTGACAAAACTCTACCATCTGGTGAGCAAGATGTATGAGACAGGTGAAATTCCCTCAGACTTCAAGAAGAATATAATAATTCCAATCCCAAAGAAAGCAGGAGTTGACAGATGTGAAAATTACCAAACTATCAGTTTAATAAGTCACAGCTGCAAAATACTAACGCGAATTCTTTACAGGCGAATGGAGGAACTGGTAGAGGCCAACCTCAGGGAGGATCAGTTTGGATTCCATAGAAATGTTGGAACACGTGAGGCAATACTGACCTTACGACTTATCTTAGAAGAAAGATTAAGGAAAGGCAAACCTACGTTTCTAGCATTTGTAGACTTAGAGAAAGCTTTTGACAATGTTGACTGGAATACTCTCTTTCAAATTCTGAAGGTGGCAGGGGTAAAATACAGGGAGCGAAAGGCTATTTACAATTTGTACAGAAAGCAGATGGCAGTTATAAGAGTCGAGGGACATGAAAGGGAAGCAGTGGTTGGGAAGGGAGTGAGACAGGGTTGTAGCCTCTCCCTGATGCTATTCAATCTGTATATTGAGCAAGCAGTAAAGGAAACAAAAGAAAAGTTCGGAGTAGGCATTAAAATCCATGGAGAAGAAGTAATAACTTTGAGGTTCGCCGATGACATTGTAATTCTGTCAGAGACAGCAAAGGACTTGGAAGAGCAGTTGAACGGAATGGACAGTGTCTTGAAAGGAGGGTATAAGATGAACATCAACAAAAGCAAAACGAGGATAATGGAATGTAGTCTAATTAAGTCGGGTGATGCTGAGGGAATTAGATTAGGAAATGAGACACTTAAAGTAGTACAGGAGTTTTGCTATTTGGGGAGCAAAATAACTGATGATGGTTGAAGTAGAGAGGATATAAAATGTAGACTGGCAATGACAAGGAAAGCATTCCTGAAGTAGAGAAATTTGTTAACATCGAGTATTGATTTAAGTGTCAGGAAGTCGTTTCTGAAAGTATTTGTATGAAGTGTGGCCATGTATGGAAGTGAAACATGGAAGATAAATAGTTTAGACATGAAGAGAATAGAAGCTTTTGAAATGTGGTGCTACAGAAGAATGCTGAAGATTAGATGGATAGGTCACATAACTAATGAGGAGGTATTGAATAGAACTGGGGAGAAGAGGAGTTTGTGGCACAACTTATCTAGAAGAAGGGATCGGTTGGTATTGTTAGGCATCAAGGGATCACCAGTTTAGTATTGGAGGGCAGTGTGGAGGGTAAAAATTGTAGAGGGAGACCAAGAAATGAATACACTAAGCAGATTCAGAAGGATGTAGGCTGCAGTAGGTACTGGGAGATGAAGAAGCTTGCACAGGGTAGAGTAGCATGGAGAGCTGCATCAAACCAGTCTCAGGACTGAAGACCACAACAACAACAACAACAACATCTGTATAAATGATTTGGGAGACAATTTGAGCAGCCATGTTAGGTTGTTTGCAGATGACGCCGTTGTTTACCAGCTAATAAAGTCATCAGAAGATCAAAACAAATTGCAAAACGATTTAGAAAAGATATCTGAATGGTGCAAAAATTGGCAGTTGACCCTAAATAACGAAAAGTGTGAGGTCATCCACATGAGTGCTAAAAGGAGTGGTAAATCATTCTAATCTAAAAGCCGTAAATTAAACTAAATACCTAGGTATTACAATTATGAACAACTTAAATTGGAAGGAACACATAGAAGATGTTGTGGGAAGGCTAACCAAAGACTGCATTTTATTGGCAGGACACTTGGAAAATGTAACAGATCTACTAAGGAGACTGCATACACTACGCTTGTCCATCCTCTTTTAGAATACTGCTGCGTGGTGTGGGATCCTTACCAGATAGGACTGACTGATTAAATCGAAAAAGTTCAAAGAAGGGCAGCACGTTTTGTATTATCATGAAATATGGGAGAGTGTGTCACAGAAATGATACAGGATTTGGGCTGTACATCATTAAAAGAAAGGCATTTTTCGTTGCAATGGAATCTTCTCACGAAATTCCAATCACCAACTTTCTCCTTCGAATGCAAAAATATTGTGTTGACACTGACCTACATAGGGAGAAACGATCACCACGATAAAATAAGGGAAATCAGAGCTCGTACAGAAAGATGTAGGTGTTCGTTCTTTCCGCACGCTGTGCGAGATTGGAATAATAGAGAATTATGAAGGTAGTTCAATGAACCCACTGCCAGGCACTTAAATGTGATTTGCAGAGTATTGATGTAGATATAGATGTAGATTCATTCATTCATTCATTCATTCATTCATTCATTCACACATTGTGTTCCATCAACCACATCAGGAAGGAGTCCCTTTAGGGATGTGGAACGAGTCAAGTTATACATTAACAGCTAGACACGAACAACTGCTGGATACTTTGGTGAAGTATACTAATAACAAATTATATCTAGTGCTAAACTACTCAAATTGATAATTATAATAATTAGTTCTACAACACTTTATACATGTACTTTATGAGAAAAATAGCTATTATGTAAAACAGGAGAACAATGGCTACTATGAAAAAAAGCCACTGCTCCTCCTCCTGAACTACTCAGCTGCTTTTATCTGATACTTGTAGTTCAAACAAATCATTTTAACTGTACTCAGACCACTGTTAGCTTTCTATATGGTGGAGAAACTGGGATCTGATGGGTTTGCATCTCACTATCCTAAGTCACAACTGGTAATACAAACTGATGACAAACTTTCCGTTTCAGGTACATCGAAAGTTTAGCTTGAATGAAGAGGTGCAGTGATTGAAACATTTGATTTATGTTTGGGAAAGTCAAGTTCTGAAACCCTGTTTGGACACTCAGGTTTAGCTACTTCATGGTTTATCTAAACTGATTATAGCATATGCCAAATTGGTTTCCTTAAGTAGTGTGCAGCAGATACCTCATATTTGTCATATGAGAGCTTGTGCATTGTATCTGGTGATCTCATCTGCGTGATAGGAAAATAGGCTGGGCAGCATTTGCTATCAGGGGACACAGGTTCCAGTGCACCTGGTACATAGATATGCAAAATAGCATGTAAGCAAGTGATTACTTTTGTTGTGACTCGCCGATCATTCAAAGTGCCGCCGCGCAATTACGCGCGTCCTCTACGTGCGGCGCTGTCTGCCAGCCATGCAGCAGCTGCGCCACCTAAGCGGCCAGCCGAGCAGCAGCCGCTAGACTGGGACTCACTGCTCATTCGAATGCTAACGTGTACACATGTCTTACTTGTCAACTTACTCTGTGACTTATATGTGTTGTTGTGTCGTTCCGAAATATGTGTGTTAAACTTGAAGTTCTAACAATTGGCGACGAGGTAGTGGATTTTTCCTTTTCACCATTGACTCACAGGGTTCCATGGCTACTGTCAAGTAACTATTGCAAAATCTCCTTGAACAGCAAACGCTTCTAACAGCGGCGATTCGCGATTTCGTTGCAGCGTTAAATGCGGGGCATTTCTCATCGTTGGCTATACCTCCGTTTCCTCCTTACGACGAGACGGCGGAAGACTGGTCTGATTATGAAAAACGTCTTCGACAGCACTTCTTGGCATTTCATGTCACGGACGAACAACCATGTAAGTCTCTGTTCCTTTCCTGGATTTCACCTCAAATGTATCGGTTGTTGTCGCAATTGGCTCCTTTGAAGGATCCTGCGTCTTTGTCCTTTGCTGAAATGTGCTCACTTCTGTCTATTTTCAAAAGCAAACGCATGTGGTAGCCTCTCGTGTTGCCTTTTATCGTTGTCAAAAACAACCAAATCAATCCTATCACGCTTGGGCTGCTGAACTTCACGGCCTAAGTCAAAAGTGTCAATTTGTTACTGACGTTCACAAAGAATCCTATGCCGATTCCATGGTACGGGATGCTATTATTCGGTCGGCGCCCGACAAAGAAGTTCGGCAACGTGCCCTTCATGTGGCGAATCCAACTCTAGATGAAGTTCTCTCCATTGCGCAGTCTTTTGAAATTTCTCGCGCTGGTGTGGCGCAAGTAGAGGCGTGGGGTGATGTCGGGGAAATACAACCTCTGTGCGCTGTTGACGACGCGTGCGGCGCGTCCCCGCCGGCCGACGTGGCCGCAGTGCGCTCCCACGTGCAGCCTCGGCCTAGCCGTAAACAACCCGCTAAGAAACTGCAGCAAAACCCCCCGGCAACTTCCTTCATGTCCGCAGTGTTTTACGAAACATTCACGCGAGGATTGTCCCCAACGTTGGGCTGTGTGTCACAATTGCAAAAAGAAAGGTCATGTGTCTTCCATTTGCAAATCCGACCACATACATGATGTTCATGAACATGACGCTGATTCTGATTCTGTGTTGTCTGTCAATTGCACTTCTTCCCTTTCAGGGAAGTTATTCCTCACTGTGCAAATCATTGTTCGAGATGTTCGCATGCAAGTGGATACCGGTTCTGCTGCCACTATAATTAATTCTCAGACGTATCTTCATCTGGGTTCTCCACTCCTGTCCCCTGTCACTCGGCAATTACGGACGTACAATAAACAGAAGATTTCTCTCTTGGGACAGTTTAATGCTGAGGTATCTTACAAATCCATCGTTCGCACTGTTCCCATATTTGTGGTCAACCAGAGCAACGCTGAAAATCTTTTTGGTTTCGATGCCTTTTGCGTTTTTGGGTTCTCCATAGATGACTCTGTCAATATTGTCTCTGATGCTATTCCTTATGCTCAACTGGATTCCTTGTCGACGACATTTTCGTCCCTTTTTTCTCCTGGGTTGGGCCGTGCAAACGACTTTGAAGCTCATATCACGCTCAAATGGGCTCGGCCCATTCCTGTGGCCCTTTGTGATTGGGTAAAATGGGAGTTGGATCGTCTCACTGCTTCAGGGGTCTTGCTTCCTGTCACTTCCAGTGAGTGGTCCTCTCCTGTTGTTGTAGTTGCTAAGCCAAATGGTGATATTCGTCCCTGTGGCGATTTCAAAGCCACTGTAAATGCTCAATGCCTCATCGACACTTACCCTATGCCCCGTCCTGAAGAACTGTTCACTAAATGTGCTGGAGGCCAGTATTTTTCTAAAATTGGCCTGTCAGAAGCTTATCATCAACTTCCTCTCGACGCTGCTTCCCGGCAGTTTCTGGTCCTTAACACGCCTTTCGGCCTCTATCAATACCAACGCTTGCCATTCGGGGTTGCTAGCGCCCCTGCTCTCTTTCAGCGATTCTTGGAACAATTATTGCTCCCTGTCCCTGGGTGTATCAATTACATGGTCGACATTGTTGTCACTGGCTCCACCACTGAAGAACATCTTCAAAATCTCCGCACAGTTTTTCATGTCTTACAGACTGCCGGTCTTAAGTGTAATCTTCAGAAATCACAATTTTTTCAGGCATCTATCACGTACTTGGGGTTTCAACTCTCTCGGGATGGTATTCGTCCGCTTCAACAAACTGTCGCTGCAATCGATGCCCTTCCTCGCCCTACATCTGTTAAGGAACTGCAGGCCTTCTTGGGGAAAATAGCATACTATCACAAGTTTTTACTGTCTGCAGCTTCAGTGGCTCAGCCGTTGCATCGCCTGTTGCATAAAAACGTGCCTTTTCACTGGTCCACGTCATGTGAAGCGGCTTTCCAGAAGTTGAAGACTATGCTGAAACAGGCCCCGTGCCTGGCTACTTATCGACCTGGCCAACATCTTATTCTTGCCACAGACACCTCTCAATACGGGGTCGGTGCAGTCCTTGCGCACCGTTTTTCTGACGGTTCGGAACAACCCATCGCTTATGCCTCCAAAACGCTCACGGATGCCCAACAAAAGTATTCTCAAATTGATAAAGAAGCTTTGGCCATAATTTATGCTCTTCATAAGTTTGGTGTTTTTCTCTATGGCTCAAAATTTCATCTTGTTACGGATCACAAACCAGTTGTTTCCTTGTTTCATCCATCAACGTCACTTCTTGACAAGGCTGCACACCGCCTCCAGCGTTGGGTTCTTTACTTGTCCCGTTTCAATTATGAGATTCATTTCCGGCCAACAGCTCAACATGCGAATGCTGATGCTCTGTCTCGCCTTCCCATGGGTCCTGATCAGGCATTTGATAGGGACGAACTTTTGTGTTTCCACCTGGATGTTGCCGAGCAGCAGGTTGTGGACGGGTTCCCCATCACTGGGGACAGGCTGGCGGCTGCTACGGGTTCTGACCCTGCCCTCTCCCGGGTTTTACACTGTATTCAGAAGGGTTGGCCAGATCGCCCGTCCACTAAGACTTCTGATCCGTTGCGGAACTACTACACTTTGCGCTACCGCCTCACGGCTAGGGATGGTGTTATCCTCCTCTCCACTGACAATGCTTCGCCGCGTGTTGTGGTACCTGCGTCTTTGCGTGCTTCGGTCTTGCGCCTCCTTCACCAAGGGCACTGGGGTGTGTCTCGCACAAAATCTCTGGTGCGCCATCATGTGTACTGGCCTGGCATCGACTCTGAAATAGCACACATGGTCGCTGCCTGCGCCCCTTGTGCGTCACAGGCCACTGCCCCGAAGTCATCTTTGTCACCGTGGCCTTCGCCTGAGAAGCCCTGGGAGTGCATTCATGCTGACTTTGCGGGACCCTTTTTAGGTACTTACTGGCTCCTCGTAATTGACGCCTACTCTAACTTTCCTTTCATTGTCCGTTGCACATCACCTACCACCGCGGCAACCACCAGTGCTCTCGCCCGCATTTTTTCTTTGGAAGGCCTCCCCTCTACTCTTGTTACTGATAATGGTCCGCAATTTGCCTCTTCCGAATTTGCGGATTTTTGTGCTCGTCATGGCGTTACGCATGTCACTGCCCCGCCGTTCCATCCACAATCCAACGGTGAGGCTGAACGACTGGTCCACACATTTAAGGCTCAGATGCGGAAACTTCTGACTTCTTCTGCTGCTGATGATGCGCTTCTCCAGTTTCTGGCGTCTTACCGTTTCACCCCCATGGGCGACCACAGCCCGGCTGAGCTCTTACATGGCCGACAGCCCCGCAAGCTACTTCATCTTCTGCGGCCTCCCACCTCACGGCCGCGGGTGCCTTCACTTGGCCGGTTCACCGACGACGACCTCGTCTGGGTACGGGGATATGGCAGGCGGCCAAAATGGAGCCCAGGCCACATCTTAAGACACCATGGCAGACGCCTGTATGAAATCCAGATGGACACGGGTGTTGCAGTGCGTCATTCGGACCAGCTTCGGCCTCGGGTGCCAGCAACGCCTGTTCCGAATGCTGCCACACCACCTTTGGCTCTACCTGACGCTCGGGATCTTGGCATCTCTCAATACTCACAACGCAGCCCTCTCACCGTCATCGCGATGCCAGCACCAGAACGGATGCCACCAGGAGACGTGCCCATGTTTTAAACTTGAAGTTCTAACAACTTTCTCTCTTTGAGTACACCATTGTTAGAAGTTGAATAATGTAGGAAAGAAGGGTTGGGAGGAGGGAGGGGGATGTCAATGATAGGTTGCTCAGAACCCAGGACAACAGCAACTCCTGATGTGCTTGGAGAATCAAAAATGAGGTGGCCTCTATAAGACTGTAGTAATGGCACTATAAGCATACTATCATTCAGGTAATTTATCATCTACCATCTATGAAGACAGTATATATTTGATTTGTAATTTTGTTCTTCATTTGTTGCCAAAGGCCACTAAATCAACTTTCATATCCAGAAGGTAGCCAGGTCATATTTTGATTTTAGAAATTGTTGCCATTACCAGTGTGTGGCAAGCAGAGGTTTAAGAATGTTGTCATGTAGTTTATATGCTTGTCATTGTGTATAAAAGCGTTCTGTTAAATATGACACACACCTGCAGTTTTATGTGCTCTGTATACTGTTCCAGAAAAACGTTTACTGGATAGGTATATTAACCTCTATGGCTCCCCTCTTGCTTCTTCATTTCCATAGCAAAAATACATGTAAAACTGTTAAAATACATGATTATTACAAGTCATAGCTTTCAAGTGAACTTCAGAAAATTACATTTAAGTGCAAGTTACTTGGTGCGTTTCACCCTAAAAATGTCTTTATCACCAGTTGATTAGCAGAAATTATGTTTAAAATGTTTTCATTCTGTGGTATCACATCATGTTACATGTTTGAATAATTTATCATCCAAGCAAAAAGTAATTAGAATGACAGCTCAACATATACATGTCTTGCAAGTTTAAATGTTTTTCTCTGTTGCCTCCACTCCGTCATCCTAACACTTCTTTTTGCAGTATGTCCTTTTTTTTATATCTTCCCTGTCTGCTACTGATAACCTTACACCTTATCAGGTTGCATCTGTTGCTACTATCATATCATTATTTCTCTCTTTGTGTGTCATGATTGTTCTAATTTGAACTGCATTTCTGGGTAACTGCAGCATTTAATCTTCAAAAACACTGATATCCTCCAACCATCCCCACTTCTCAGGCAGTAAATGGCAGATGTTTGCCAACTTGTGATATAAATTTTATAAGAAACTGTTGTTGAAAGGTAAAAGTCCCTGTAATGGTCATAAATGTGAGTTATGGTTGCAAAACAAAGTACTTTGCATAGTGATATAGGCATCCAAATAGTACCATTGTTTTGTGGTCTCTTGTCTGAATTGTAAACTTAGTTGGGTCAAAATCTAGTCAACTGTACGTTTTTGTGTAAGTATAGCTTTTCTTTTTCTGAGGCAAGAAATTTAAAATATTTATTTTGTGTTTTGCATTGCAGTATCACAGTGAAAATATTTTGAATCAATTATTTAATAACAAGTTTGTGTGAAAGAAAATGAAAAATAAATAAGTGAAGCATAAATTATAAAATATAAAAATTTGAAGATGTACATGTTTTGCCTAAGTGTATGATAGTACATCTATTGTATCCATTGCAGTATGGAAGGAAAGAGAAGGGAACTGCACATGTTCCACCTGGATGGGACTGGTGGATTGGACTTGTTGGAAATTCCCGTTATTATAACTACACTCTCTCTGTCAATGGAAGCAGAATTCGACATGGAGATCAGGAGGGTGATTACTTGACAGATGTGATTGTGAGTATCTTTTTAAATCTGAGACATCACAGGAGGCAAGTTGACTTGAAAAACTTGTTGATAATTTGTTATATCCAGTCAGTACCCAAGTTGACCAGCTTTACAATGATAATTTGAAACTCAAACTGTAGAGATTTTAATACAGCATTTTGCTGCATTAGTTCGACAGCTTTTTGAGGCACATGTTTGTTTTTTTCCAGCGGCAAACTATTGCTCACTCAGAAATCCTCAGGTCTTGAATGGTTTTTACATTTAGATTCCTTTTCTGACTGTGATAATAAATAAAAACGGGTAATACACATTGCTGACAAACATGGCAAAGTGTTCATTACAGAAACAATATGGGCTATATCTGCGGAACGACCCATTGAAAATGCCACAAGCTGCCAGAGGACAGAATGTTTATTCGATAATTAGCTCCAGTCTAACTGAGCAACAGCCAGTCAGTCTACATTAGGAATTGAAGAAATCAAAACACAATCCTGCTATTGAGGTAACATGAACACATATAATAACAAAATTATTTACACACACAGCTAAAGGATATATTCCTTCATCCATCCATCCATCCATCCATCATGTTTCATAAATATCACCAAGAAGGACAATATTCAAGAATGTGGAATAACACAAGGTATACATTAACTAAATGCCAGGAAATCATGGAAATTTAATTTGTGTGCTATATCAACAGCAAACTATTATTGTAATGCTTAATGCTATTTATGCTTATGATAGCTAAATTTAACTGAGTAAACGAGAAAGCTGCTAATTCAAAAAATATTGTTACCATATCCATTGAGCTATATAGCTGATGGTATCTGCTATTGATTGCTTAATATTTACTTGACTGCAACAGTATGTTTTCAAAGAAAATATTTACTTACATCTGTAAATACTGAGTCCTATTTAAAGAACATTATTACTTGTCATGCAGCTTTACAGTGAAATCATATTAAGGAATAAGTGTATTGGGAGGTGAGTGTAAGAATCCCAAGATCCTTAGAAAGGCTTCTGCAAGATATACGGTTACTTTACACAGTATTCTTAGTGCTTGCACCTGCTGAACAAACACCTTATTTGGTTAAGGTACACTGTCCCATTGCTCATGTCTGCTAAATAAACACTTTATTTACTTTCCGCCTCTTCTGTCCTATCACCTCCTCTCAACTCACGTCCCCTCACCTCATTGTGCAGAGCTCTCTGCCAGTGCACTCACTGATCTTTTCCCCTTCTCTGGTCCTCTCCTTTCTGCTCTCTTTTTCCCCTTCCCTCCCTCCCCCACAGCTTCTCAACTCTGCACTAGACAACCCTGTCTGCCACCTCTAGTCTCTGCACACTCCACTGTTCCCTGTTCTCTCATCCACACCCTGCTATCCTCCCCCTTCCCCGTTCCACTACACACTACAGATTGTTGCTCCCATTCAACACATTACAGTTGCAGTCTGGCCTAAGCAGCCAGAGATATCAATCATGTGCCTGTGAGGTGTGCTAGCTTATGTGGATGCATATGTGTTTTTCTTTTCTGATGAAGGCTTTGGCCAAAAGCTTAATGTGTTGTGCCTTTCTGCAACTCAATAAGTTATCTTTACAGTAAGTAACAATCTATTCATTCCATAATTGTTGTCTTTATTTACTTTAGGTATACTGCCTCAAAATATAGTTCTGTTAGACAAGGAGTGAAAATGAGCTACGCCTTTGTCTTTAGATCAATACATTGAGAGATAATGGCATGTCATGCTGAACTGAGCTTCTTGATCTAATTATCAAACAGTCAACATGTTATTTGCTCATTTCACTCATGAATTATGATGTTGGAATTCGTGTAAATCTTCCCAGTCATCCACGCCTGAACGCCTGACTTCCGCGGGCTCACTGAAACCTGTGTATTATGACATACTCCATGGCAATGTTTGGCTGAATATCTGGCTTTGTAGGATGGCTAGACATCTGGTATCTGACCAAACAGCTATCTATTTCATCTTTGGTTTACATGTGTGAGGGAAGTCATGGAGATAGCCACTTCCATGGGACCAGATGATGGACATGTCATCCACATAATGGAAATACCAAGTAGGTTTTCCACTTGGGTGACTTCTGGGCTTCTTTCTATGGCAGTTTGCTTCACAGCTACATGCCATAACAATTATTTCAAAAGTGCCATGTCTTCAGCAAGGCACCTACCTTGTATCTACCGAGCGAGGTGGCGCAGTGGTAAGACACTGGACTCGCATTCGGGAGGACGACGGTTCAATCCCGCGTCCGGCCATCCTGATTTAGGTTTTCCGTGATTTCCCTAAAATCACTCCAGGCAAATGCCGGGATGGTTCCTCTGAAAGGGCACGGCCGACTTCCTTCCCCATCCTTCCGTAATCCGATGAGACCGATGACCACGCTGTCTGGTCTCCTTCCCCAAAAACCAACCAACCTTGTATCTAGGATTAAGTTTCTGATCTGCCTGTTACTATATTGTGTAAGGCGAAAATACAGAATTTTTTAACAAAATTTAGTTTCATTGTGTGTCAACAATGACAGATACAGACCAAAGTGAAAAAAGTGTATATCTGTAAATTCATTTATTTATTTTATTTTATTTGTTTATTGTTTCATTGATTCGATATGCATAATTTATGCATATAATATGAGCATGAGCCATTGCTTTCTTGTGTTAAAATTTTCTCTTTTGTATTGAAAAAGAAAGTAAAGGTTTTCTAAAAATTTGCAGACCTCATACAGCTTGGAATTCTTAAAGCAGAAAGATGTTCTGTCCTCTGGTTTTTTTATGATGCTGGCTCCACCAGCACCTCATGCACCATTCACACCTGCACCAAGCTACAGTGGTTACTTCAAGCATGTCACAGCCATGAGAACAAAAAATTTCAATGTTCCCAGCAAAGTAAGTCACATAAAATTTATTATCAAATTCATTCTACAGGATGCTCAAAAAGTCTCTCCACAGTGTCGTATGATTGTTAGCCATGCATGCACTTTCGACATTTAATGTGAAAATTTGTAAGTAAAAATGATTATTCAATAAATTAATAACTTGTATTTCACTGAGTTTAATTTCAGTATATTCACTGCGGCATACGTGTAGTGGTTAATAAAAAAAGAAAAGAGAGAAGAAAAGAAAAAGAAAAAAAGGTTGAAAATGTGGGAAGAAATCGTAAGTGAAAATTTTTTTTTTTAAATCGTTAATGACCGTGCAAAGAGGGAAAGAAAGAAAGAAATGCAGATCGTACTTCGTATTACAGAAAAGCTATAGTTGGGGTGGTCCTTGTGGCGTTCTTGAGCAAAAGTTAAACCAATTTCCACTACAAAACTTACTGAAAAGAAACAGAGAATAACAAAATGTAACTGACAGGGGGAAGTGGCGTAGATAAGAGTTCATTCTTTATCAGGTTAACTTGTCTTCTTTCGTGCGGCGTCCAGGTCTTCAAAAATCTCCTTCATTTCGGCGTGAAAAGTCTGCTCTGAAATCTTGCAATCGTCCAGGAATCACTAATTTATACCAATTAAAATCATCTTGATACTGTATGCAATTTAATTTACTTTGCTACTTCCATCTTTCGAATTTCTTAACAACTTCCACAATATGTCTACACATTAAAATCAGATCAAGACTAGCTAATAAGTTTTTTTTTTTTTTTAACGTCTTCATCAGATCATGTCTGCCTTAAGCTTCGGCTATCCAGACACAATCAAGAAACGGATAGAAAACAAAAAAGAGTTACAATTTTAGTATTTTCTCTGCCGTCGAGCGCTCATACCGCTGCGACGGGATATTTTTTATCTGAGGGAACAAGTGTAGCGCGGCGAAATTCAAAGTCCCGCTACATATGGCACCCGCGGCTAACAATCATAAGGCACTGCGGAGAGACTTTTTTAACACACCGTTTAAAATTTATGTTTTTTATTATTCCGTAAGCAATATTGCATTTCAATCTAAATTCTTTTTGTATTAAAATCCAACTTTTCCCTGTCTCCTTTAACGCGTCACTGGATGCAACTGAGAACTAAATGTCCTGCAAAAGGACATTGTTTCTGTTAAGTACTCATTGTGTATTTGTGTCTAATTTCTCCTCTTTTTTTATCTTCAGCACAAGCACTGGCTTCTACGTATGCTTCCTGAAGAGCTTCCAGCAACTACCTTAAAAACACTTGATACATATTACCATAAACGATGGGAAACATTGTTATCAGTGGATGATATGGTAGAGTCAGTAGTAAACAAATTAAATTCTATGAATGTACTGAACAATACATATATTATTTACACATCTGACAATGGATTTCATATAGGTATGCATTCAAGTTATTACATTCATTGCTCTCAATTGAGAGATTTTTTAAAAAAGTGGAACATACCATATTATTGACAACAGTAAATGAGTGAGCTGTACTTACTTCAAGATCAAATGAGTAATGCTGTCTCCAATATTTAGGATCAACGAATCTTTGCTTAAGATGTAAATATTTTTTATCTTTGTCTACTGGTTGCTTTGAGAGAATTCTAGCAGTAACCTGTACTTCATGTATGCTAACCTTATTTGACATCTTAATTGTGTTGCTACTCTACAAGCAGCAGATTCTTTACTGTTTTTCCATATATCAAGCCATGTTTCCTTTGCAGGTCAGTTTGCTCTACCTTGGGATAAAAGGCAGCCATATGAATTTGATATCAGCGTCCCTATGTTAGTTAGGGGCCCAGGTATTCCCAAGAAAAAGGTTATTTATGATACAGTTTTAAATATAGATTTGGCACCAACCATTATTGATATTGCTAATGCTTCACCTTTGATAAATATGGATGGAAAATCATTTAAACAGTTATTAATATCTGTGAACAAAACTAACAAAAGAGGTTTTCTTGTGGAATATGTGGGTGAAGGAAATGATGAAACAATTGATCCAAAATGCCATTTACCAGTGGATAATGATATCAGTGTAAGTATGTTCCACATTGGAAATATATTGTCTTCATTATACTACTCTCACAAACATTTATTTTCCAATGCAAGCTCAGTATTGTGTACTGTTCTGGATCAGGAGTTGATTCATTGGGGACAATAAATACTGTAGCAGTCGATCTTTATGACCTGATGAGAAATGTAACAATTTAAAAAAGACCACTTTGATGTAAATAAGTTTAACTTTTTTTTTTCTTTTCAAATTTTATGTTATAGCAATGTGTACAAGCAGCATCCTGCAAGTGTCAGGATTCACGTAACAACACTTACACCTGTCTACGCTATATGTCTTCTGCAGAGAATATTATTTACTGCCAATTCAGTGACTCAGAGGTAATTATATCTTGGTATATTCTTTAAGAGCATGCATATTTAAGCTGTGGATAGGACAAAATGTTCCCCAACATGACATACAACACTCAATCTACATGACACTGCAATGTTGCTCAGTGTCCCACAATGTGCTGCATAACATTTTGCGACACATTGATGTGATGGAGAACATGTTGCAAACTCTCGCTCTAAGAGCGAGTGCACGTGTCATGTCAGTTCCATGCCATTTGTTGCCAAGTATAATTGTGTGTGCAACATGACCCTCAACATGTATGTAGTGTGGGGAAATGAAACTGTGCTTTTACTTATTGAAGTTTACCAGAGTTATAATTTGTTGTGGGATACTTCAAACCATATTATCAATATAAAATAAAGAAAAATGATGCATGCCAAAGTGCTTAAGTTTCTGAGAAAAGAAATAGAAGTCTGATTGCATACACTCCATTCATAATTTATCCATGAAAAATAACATCTTCAAAACCTACTGGTGGCAGACAAGAGGATGTGAAGTTCAGTGCATGGTTTGCGTATGATGCCATGAAGCTTTTGCTGAAGGGGACAACACCTTCTGGTGACTTTGACATGTTGGAGACACACACAAGTCATATTTTAATTATTTATTGTGAGAATTTACTTAAAGGATGCTAAAACAATTATTTTATTGTAGGGTGGATCATGTTCAGTAATCAGAATTGGTAGAATTTTTTCACTCATTCTCCAAAGAAATGTTACACATAGAGAGGATAATGCCCCCCTCTGAAATCCCTTAATTTTGTTTTTCATATTTCCATCCCAGGACAGATATCTTACATTATTTATTGTTTGTTTTGCATTTCTCCCAACTAGAACAAAAAAATTAAATATGTCTATTTATTACTTCGTTTACAGTAATCACACAAATCTGATTCCATATTTCTAGATTTTCATAAGGCATTTAACACTGTTCCCCACAAGCAACTTCTACGACTTTTAATCAAATTTCATGCTTACAGAATTATCATCTCCTCTAAGTAAGTTTTGGTTACATAACAAATCACACAAATCTAAAAGCAGTGAATTGAGCTAAATATGTGAAGATCACAATTTTGAATAACTTAAATTGGAATGACCACCTAGATAATGTTGTGGGAAAAGTGAACCAAAGACTGTGATTTATTTCCAGAACACTTAGAAGGTGCAACACATCTATGAGAGAGACTGCCTATACTACACCCTGCCATCCTCCTCTGGAGTATTGCTGCATGGTGTGAGATCTGCATCTGATAGGACTTAGGAGGCACATCAAAATAGTTCCAAGAAGGGCAGCTCATTTTTTGGTGTCACTAAATAGGGGAGACAGTGTCACGGATGTCATACATGAGTTGGCATCACAGTCATTCAAACAAAGGCATTTTTATAGCAGCAGATCTTTTCATGTAATTTCAGTCACCAACTTTATCCTCCGAACTTGAAAAAAGTTTGTTGGTGCCCTTCTACATAGGGACAACTGATAATTGTAATAAAATAAGAGCAGTCACATGGAAACATTTAAGTGTTTATTTTTCCCATGCACTGTTTGAGAGTGGAACAGTAGAGAAATTGCTTGAAGGTAGTTCGATGAACACTCTGCCAGGCACAAAATTGTGAATTGCAGAGTAGTCATTTAGATGTAAAGTTACTAGGATGGAGACTGGCTAGCCAATACTTACTTTCAGGGGGTGAAGTTTCAGTAAATACATTTAAAAGTGTGGATACTATTTTTAGCTTTTTGAAACTGTTAGGTCCTTCCTCTAGGAGGGACAGGTTTGAGCAGGTCACTCAGACATTGTGCTGAGAAGGACACACTAACTTACTTTGTAGAATAAACACCAAACTAGTATCTAATCTCATTTCTCTCGTAACATGTCTAGTTTTGGTTGCCCTAAGTCATTGCCATCTCTACTAGCCATCTTCTTTCCTCTACTATTTGTATACCACTCACATTTTGTTGTGCCCCCACCCCCTGCTCTCTACTTTGCAATTCATAACACCCTATTCATCCATACATTCATTCATCAGGTTCGATAGACTTTTCCATTTAGAAGTTGATCCTTCAGGGATGTGGAATGATTCAGAGTATACCGGTACATTAGCAAAAGACAAGCAACTCGCAGAAACAATGTGTGTGCTGTATTAACAGTAACTATCACTGTACTGCTCAATGCTATTCATGTTTTTGCCAGATAAATTTAAATAAGGAAGCTAGAAAGAAAGCTGCAACAGCAGAAAAAAGCAGCTGCTTTCTCAGTTACACAAAATAGCTGCTATTTATCTCCTGTTGTTAGCTTAATATTTACTTGATCACATTAATATTTCTCAATTACATATGGTAATTGGAAGTCCTGTTGGAATGTAAATAATTTAAGGAGTAACCTGACAACACAATGAATAGTAGATGTGTTGAGTCATCAAAAGGGACACAGCTAAGACTGAGGACCTTTTTGTATTCAGGCAAATTCTTTTTCTAGCTCAAAAGTATTCTTCCAAAATCTATAAAAGCTCTCTGTCTTATTTATGTGTCTTTTGAAGACTCAACACTTCTACTGTTTGTGGAGTTATTACCTTTACTCCTTAAATTATTAAAATAGTTACCTACATTTTTAAATACATAAGGCTCTTAGCTCTGGGAACTACATTCTCGAGAAAAGTTTTATTTTTGTTCCAGTAAATTATTTTAGTATGCTCATTCTAAATCAGCCTTTGCAACAACTTATAAATGTTTGCTGGAGAAGAAAATGGTATCAAATCTCCGACATTCCTAGAAGTGCTCCTCCTGTTCAGCTGTTCAAACATACCTCACTTACTAATTCAGAACTTGAGTTTAGATGCACCTGTAACACTGTAATTACCATCTCAGTTTCCCACAAAAGACAGGGATTTTAGTCCGAGTCTAGATTTAGCACACAATTTTGTATCATTAATAGTCACATCCTCAATAGGCACTACACCAATGCATCTAAAATTGCTTTCAGTTTGATGTGGTTTTAATAATTCATTTTTGTTTATATTTCAGAACTACAAAGAAGCTTACAATCTGAATGTTGACCCATACCAGTTAACAAATCTGGCATACAATTTATCCTCAGATTCAGAATCCTGGTATGTGAAAGTACTAAAACATCTTTCATCTTGTGTGGGACCGAAATGTAATTCCTTAATGACCAGATGACACATTTCTTAAAAACTCCAGTTGATCAATGTTTAAGATAATTCACTGAGAAAATATTTGTTTGTTGTGGTGGCAACACCCAGTAAATTACTGTGTGATTACTGTCGTTTTGTCTGTATCTCATATAATATGATATGCTGTCTCTACTTTTTCCCCACGGTCAGCTAGATGTTGAGCTGGCTCTCACAATGAGCCAAAATGCCTTATCCACAAACATACGTGTTTTGTGGAACCAATAGCTCACTGTGTAAGCTCATTTAAAAGTAATGTGATGATTTCTTAATATTATTTGGCATTAGTGTTAATAAATTTTGTAAGTGATAACACCTAAATGGTGTTTTTTCTTATCTGATTGTATACAGTGTAAACCAATTCTGACGTAAAGAAACCATTACACATAGTGTGTGTGTGTGTCCTTCCCCGTCCTTCTCTAATCAATGAGACCGATTACCTTGCTGTTTGGTCTCTTCCACCAAATCAAGCCAACCCAATCCAAAGCACCACATTCACTTTCAGAATTAAAATACAACTGGTTTGTGAGACTACATCAAGTTTTTGATTAAATTTTATAAAGTTGATAAAAACCAACTACATCTTCATACTTTGTTTTACTGCTCAAGATGGCATTTAGTGCAGTTGTGTTTAATGATCAAGCAAATAGAAATTACACTTCTGCCATAAAAAAGGGAATTTGTGGGAATCGTAATAGTGAAATTCTGAAACTAAACAAACACACTTCAAATTAACAAAAAGCTGTTGAACTTCTAAATAGTGTTATTTTACATCTAAGAAACAAAAATTCTGAGTTGCAGATATCACAACATTGTTACTAACAATAAAACAAGTAAATTGCAAAATGGGAATCAGAAGAGTTACGAAGAGTGGAAAGGAAGTGCCAAACAGGTATCAAACTTAGCAAATGAAATGATGGTCATCGGTAGAAAGAGAGGCAGTGTGCTGTCACAAGTAATGATTATTGCGAGAATGATGACGGATTTTGCAAACAGCATGTTAACAGAAGAACAAACCAGTTCACAAAGGGGGGAAAAAAAGCAGAAATCAGTTTCCAGTGATGAAAGGTAGTTAACTTGTGGAATTAGATGGAATAAAGGCTGTTAAAAAATCTGGTAAAAAGAGTTAAGGTAACAGCAACTGCCCTCAGATATTGTTTTCTGACAGCCGTGGAAGAAAGTTAGCTGATACTCATAAAGCCACAAAACTGAAGTTAGCAATGTGGTGTAGCAAGTAGCAAGAACAAAAAGCATTGCAATAAAGGAGATTTAGAAGGGACAATCTTGCATGACAATGATTTTGTTGTTAGTGTAACAACTGCAGAAGATGGGGCATTTAATGAAGCCAATATCTGTATTGAAGGTTTAGCTCAGTTCTTAGATTGAAACAAATTGGAGAACATAACTTTTACTATCATTGTATGCAATGCAAGAATTACAACAATGTGGAAGAAGGCAGATTGATACTTGCTGTAAAAAAAGACATGTTAAGTTGTAGACAGATACAATGAAAAGACACTTACATAAAGCATTCGGCCACAGCCTTCATCTGCAAAAGAGAGACACATACCATTCATTCACACAGGCAAGCATGTCTCATGCACACATGACTGCTAACTCCAACATATCAATGACTGCTTCACAGCCTATGCCGTCTGGATCCTTCTAACAAACACCAACTTCCCTGAACAGTGCAGGTGGGAACTATCCCTGGAATATATTCTATGTTCCCATAACCCTCCCAGCCTCAGCCTTCGTTAATTCGTTAATCATTGTCCTTACCCATCAGCCCCTTCCTGGTTCCCATTCCAGCACTACACAGCTCTCTATTCCACCAATGCACCCACAATCTTACTGCTTTCCTCCTTTTGTGCCCCCCTGCCCTCCGTCGAACCTCCCAACTGCAGCTAACTGCCTTACCCTCCTTAACCTTGTCCCTAAACA
Source organism: Schistocerca nitens (assembly GCF_023898315.1). Lineage (NCBI taxonomy): Eukaryota > Metazoa > Arthropoda > Insecta > Orthoptera > Acrididae > Schistocerca > Schistocerca nitens. The sequence continues at coordinate 960,171,144 of NC_064615.1, forward strand.
CTTCCACAAGCAGCTCATACCCCTAACCTGCCATCCCTCCCCCTACCTGCCCCAATCTCCTCCTTATCCCCACCACTTGCCTGCCTCTCTCATCATAAGCTGCTACTCTGTTTTTTTTTTTTTTTTACTCATGAGCATTAATTTACATTTTCGCCACATTTCAACAAAACCAATACATTCCGTCCAAGTCACCCTGTATCGTGAAAATTTAAAACTTCAATTTTCCTTTTGCTGTCTACTCTTGCCACAATTGACTGGTCTAAGAGTAGCCTTGGATCCACTCAGCAGTTTTACATATTATCAGTATTTTCTAGGATTCTTAACTATCTCTTTCACTAATCTATGAGTGTGGAAGTTGTGTGGATCACACTTTTTACAGATGCATAAGTTTCTACCAATTTTTGAATGTTGACATATCTAAGTTCATTTTCGAACCAAGAGTGCTACAACAATCTGTTTTCTCACATTTTGTTATTAAACCACAGTAGGTCTTTTCCATCCTTAATCCACTTACCAGATACACAGTGCCCCAGAACAAGATTAACAATCAATTTAAGCTTTGCACATAATTCCTCTATGTCCATCATATAGGAACTGAATGATGTCCATTCATTGTCTAAGCAGGATGCTAACAACTTTTACGTGCTCTTTCCATCATAAAATCTTCCCAGATTTCTTGATAGGTTTATTAACTTTTTTTAATTATTCCGGCTGTAATACCACGATTGCTAATCCCTGTGTCTCTACTGACACTGTCGATAAGTTCAGGCCTGTTTGTAGCTTCTAGGTAATAAATATTTCCATTATGTGTGGGTTGTCTCACTACTTGTTTGTTTTTAGAGAAAGGTTCAGAACTTCTGCACAAGGTTATCTGTCTGTACCATGTGCAGCATCCCAGTCTCTTCTTGATGGGTTAAAGTCACCTCCAACTAATACTGTGTGATTAAGGTACCTCCACTCTGCTGAGCATAGACTTTCTTTGAATGATTCAACAGCTTTTATAGGGTAATCAGGTAGGTGGTAAAAAATTAGATGATTAATTAGAGTTGACCTTGTCTAGTTACTCATGTTCAGATAACTTTGCAATGAGACAATGTTCCATGTCTTGTTAAATATTTTGGAGCTGTCTACTTGGCTTTTGTTCACCTTTCATTTCAGAGTATACTCTGGGTATGACAGCTTTTCTGGAGAGGTTGGTAAATTCAGAGCAATGTGCTGTTAAAAATCTTGGTATTTCAAGTGCCTGTACTTTGTACATGAGCAGTTTTGCACTCTGCATATTTTGACCCGTGAGCCTTCTATCAGAATGCAAAGTATGGCCTAGCCTTAAGTAAATGTTTCTTCTGTGTAGTGCACTCTCACCTATCCAGAGGAATCCTACAGTTCTCTCCCACCAACTTTCCTTCCTTCTATTAGGAAGAAATGGCATAATACTTCCGCATAGCACATATAGAAATAATGAACTCTCAGGAATGTCTTTAAAGTTCCATAATACTGTTCCCCAGATCGTACCATTGTACCTAGTTACATTTTATAGACAAATGAATATTGGTTCATCACTGAAAACAAACCTCCACAGCAGAATACAGAATCCTCTCTAAATTTTAAGAATCCACTCTAGATTTTAACAGGACAAAGTCTATTTGAATATTATTTTTCTGTTATAGTGGTTGTACAAATCATAGTTAAACTGAATTGTAAGGCACTGTTAATCTTAACTATGCTTGTGGGGGTCCTTGACTGAAACAATTGAGGAAGACAGTGAATGATCTTCCCAACAGCCACTGTTAGGATAGTTTATTCACTTGACTGGTCTTTATACTTTAAATCTCATTACCACATGTTTTGTTATTTTGTTGTATATACTGAAATCAGACATCTAACTGTTACAATGCAGATGAACATTTTTGTTTAAATTATGTGTTACGTTAGTGATATATGTCTTCTTCTGCATCATTATCTGTTTTTCCTTCATCTTCTATATGGAATACAGTGGGCAGTCATTTCACTGGTCACAGACACAAGTGTATTACATTAGTATGATTCCAATTTGATTACTCTTCCCACAAAGAACAGAACCCAAAAGGAAAGGAAGCTGCCAAAATGACTGCTCAAAATGACTAAATAGAAGCTGCACTTCCAGCTGTGTATGTTTTAACATGAAGGCAATGTGTAGGAATTTGTGAGCCACGTCATAAACTTGACTTGCCTTGGCGTTGATGCAACCATCTCGTAGATAGTGATTCTCAACCTGTGGGTATGGGGGGGGGGGGGGGGGGGTCATGATAATGCTAAATGGCTAGGCAAGAGCTTATAGAAAAGAAAAAAAATGTGAATTCATAAACTGATCATATTACTGAAAGAAAAGAAAAGCAATACACATTCTGATAAAATAAGAAATTAAAATTCACATTTATACTGATATAACCCACTTATAAAGAGGACTGTAGCAGTATTACACACTGCATCTAATAATTAACTTAGTACTAAACTAAAAGCAGGTTTTATAATTATTAGTTACTCTATAGGGCCAATCTCACAGAGCAAAGTTTTTTGAAGGAGGATTTAATATTAGAAATAATCTTTCAGAGTTCTTTTTGTGTGTTTAGCTAAGATCCGTATTTTGTTTTCAAACCAGCAAATGCAGAAAACCCAGTTTTGAAAAAGTAGGGTGTTAAAAATGGTAACAGTACATAAAGTGCTCTTGTTTTGAATGCAGAAAACTCATCAATCCACCCTGTCTAAAATTCAGAGAGCTTAGTATTACTAAATTGTCTCTTAATTATGCCACTTGCTGTGAACTCCATGAATACTTCTTCTTTGTCAGGTAAGATAACTTCAGGAGTATTTTCATGCACTACCCGTTAAGACAGAGAGCATTAGAGGGCAATTGATTCTGGTTTTGTCAAGGTGCAAGTTGGTTTTATGAAATAGCAATAAATTTACTAATTCTTGGCCATTGGTAATGTTTGTGACTTCAACATTAAGATTCTCAAAGTACATTATGCACGCCCCCTCCCACATGCACGCAGAGGCGCGCGTGTGTTTGTAATAAAATAGGTTCCATTGCTATGACCTTTCTGAGCAGTGTATTTTAAATTTAGACTTTCTAAAGCAGTGTTTTAATCTTTTTCCGTACATTTTAAAAGAGCGAATACAACATTTGTACTGGTAAAAAATAAAGTTCTGTTGTACCACATCTCAAAATTTGCATTTAGGCTTTTTTTCAGAAGTTCTGGTGCAGGATTCTAGTACATACCATCACAAATCAAACAGTGTATTTAAATATTGTTATCATATGAAACAAAATGGGGGAAGGGGTGCAATGAAAACTGTGATTGAGAATTGGTCCATGAATAGGGAAAGGCTGAGAAGCACTGCCATAGAAATCAGGAGAGCAAAAGAGGCAGTCTGTGCCCTGGTGGAATGGAGAATGTCACTCTAGTCCATCAAGAGACAACTATTTGCCTTTTAGATAAGGAGGACCAAGTCCTGGCAAAAAATCAGAAGTGGAAAGAATTCATCTCATTGGTTTCTAAGTCCAGTAAATCATTCTCTTCCAGCCACAAGAGAATAGTAGCCGATCACGAAGATTGTTGAGGGAAGGGTACAATTATAACAGCACCTGTATATTGAAATGGTGTTCTTGCATGGTCACCACATCTAACTGAGTGGAGAGTGGTAGAATGTCTGTATAAAGAACATTAAGTGTGAGACAACATCACAACACCGCCAGCAACCATGGAGAAAAGATGCTCATGTCTGTGGAGTTTGATGGCCAGTAGAAGTGTTTAAACTCAGAAGAGTGTTCCTGGAGCCACTGTGTAGCAATTCGGGACATGCTGGAATAGCCCATGTCTGTCGGAATACACAACGGACATGAATGAGTGCAGGTGATCAGACAGGGTGCTTACGTACATGTCATCTGTCAGTCATATCTAGACATATCATGGATGCCATATCACTCCAACTGCATACCCCCAGCACCATTACAGAGCCTTCACCAGCTTGAACAGTCTCCTGCTGACATACAGGGTCCATGGATTCATGAGGTTGTCTCCATACTCGTACACATCCATCTGCTCGATTCAACTTGAAACGAGACTCATCTGACCAGGCAACATGTTTCCAGTCATCAACAGTCCATTGTCACTGTTGGCAAGCCCAGGTGAGGTGTAAAGCTTTGTGTCATGCAGTCATCAAGGGTACACGAATGGGCCTTTGGCTCCAAAAGCCCATATCAATGATGTTTTGTTGAATGGTTCACACGCTGACACTCGTTGATGGCCCAGCATTGAAAACAGCAGCAATTTGCAGAAGGGTTGCACTTCTGTCATGTTGAATGATTCTCTTCAGTCATCGTTGGTCCCATTCTTGCAGGATCTTTTTCTGGATGCAGCGATATCTGAGATCTGATGTTTTACCAGACTCCTGATATTCACAGTGCACTCGTGAAATGTTCATACAGGAAAATCCCCACTTTATTGCTACCTCAGAGATGTTGTGTCCCACTGCTCATGCACTGTCTATACCACTACATTGGAACTCACTTAAATCTTGATAACCTGCCATTGTAGTAGCAATAACCAATCCAACAACTGTGCCATACACTTGTTGCCTTATACAGGCATAGCCGAGCACAATGCTGTAGTCTGCCTGTTACATATCTTTGTATTTGAATATGGATGTGTCTAGGGAATTAATATCTGTCTATCTGCCTTGTCTGTAGAAAAGAATATACTACTTGGCCCTGGCAGAATTTGTGGATCAGGTGGGGGGGGGGGGGGGGGGGGGGTACTGCTACAACTGAACCCTCAAGGAAATGAAATGTTCAAGGAACTTTTTAAAGGGATCTGGGTAGCTGGACAGTTTACAAAATCCTGTAAGAAAGATATTGTGATTTTGCCAGCATGTGAGAGAGGCTTTTTTGCAGATGATCATCAACAGCCTTGTTTGGCTTCTGGGAAAAAAATAATCTTCTGAATAGCTTCCAAGGTAGGCACAGAAGCTGCCATTCTAGTCTGAGCAACATAATACAACTGGAAGCAACATAAAAAGGGTCTTTCCTTCATAGCAGGTACCTCCTCACAGCAAGCAACTAAATGTCATCTGAAGAGGTTGAAGAAAAGAGTAAAGAATACTGGTATTAAATTTTTCATGAATAAAGCTGTGCATGTCAATTTTAATGTGTTCCTGTGTTGTTTCACCACACATAACGTGCCCTGGGGAGGTCTGCTCCAACTTCTAAGGGTTTGGTTAGGTTCCTGTAGCGAGATGGGAAGAATAGAGAAATATTTTTTGGTCCCACCTCAGTTGTTGTAGCATATTTGGATTCACACAATCTTCATATCTTAAAAAGATAAATGCCATTTATCAAGAGAGCATTAGATTGACTACTGAAGGTTAGAGAACAAGCCCCCATACTCATCTCTGTACTGAGGCTGGGAAGCCACTACATTCCATCCAGTGGATGCTCCTCATGATGTGACATTGGTGCAGATATTGTGCTGTCGCCTGCACATTCATCAGTTGCCCGTTCACATTTTGTGTGCATGACACCCATTCATCATGAAGACTTTTGTAGTTCAAATGAAGCATCATTTACCTGACTTAACTGTACCAAGTATAAGTATTTTTTCTCAGTATTGTTCTGTTATCATTAAGTGAGTTTGCATAGTGGTCAGCATGCTGGACTCACATTCAGGAGGATGATGATTTAAATCTGTGTACAATTATCCAAATTTAGGTTTTCTGTGCTTCCCTTAAATTGCTCCAGAAAAATGTTGGGGTGGTTCCTTCAAAGGCATGCCCAATTTCCTTCCCCGCCCTTGACAAACTCCGAGCTTTTGCTCTATCTCTAGTGACCTCAGTTTCGATGGGATGTTAAACCCTAATATTCCTTCCTTCTTTTTCTGTTCTGTTATTAGGTGAAATTTATTATTACGTAAAAATTGTATTTTTTTGCACATCATTGTACAACTGTGCAGCACTCTCATTGTTTTGGTGGACTGTTGCATGCTGCTCCTGCACATGTGGACATGTACTGCAGTGTACTTTCATATTCACTCACTACATCTGCACTCAGCTGGTATGCTAAGTTGTTTAATTGATCTGGGTCTGCATTGATGTCATATGCTTCCTTGAAAGCCTGAAAACCAAAAAAATAAATAAATCAGATTGTGAACTCTTCACATCATAGGCAATATGGAAAATAAAAACTTTCTGCAGTAATCTATTAAGTGTTCATGTTTTCTCAAAGACTACTATAAACAGTACAGTTAAGATAGCTCAAACATATTTTCTCATGTTATTTGTACATGTTGGGAATATAGAAAAAATAGTAGCAGTTTGATTTGTTTCCTTCACTGTTGGATGAGGTGGGTTCTGTTCATCAGTTTTCAAATCATCGTATTTAGATTATTTATGCACATGCACAGTAAGTACTCACTTGTTTACTAAATGAAAATAAAAACAAAAGGCATTCCATGCATACATAACCAGATGTTTATGAAAGCTTTGAGGTTTCAGTGCTCACGCATTGCTAGGATACGCTTTGTGTGAAGGCTTAATTTTGAACAATCATTAATGAATTATGTTAAAAGCTAGGCATTGTTGTGAGTGTCGTTGTAATAATGTAACCTGCAACCATAATGAGACTTTGAGAGCACAGAGGTGTGAAAGGTCAGAGCAGGAATGTGGATTTGCATGTGGTGTATTTGCTATTGTTAGGTCCTTTCATGTAGATAAAGTAAAATGTCTAATGCTGTGGCATCAATCAAGAATTATTTCATTTAATTTAAGTGGAATATACAAACAACATCTACCTTGCCTTTTATTGCAGACCAGAAATTACTACAAATACATGTCTGTTATTAATTTATATCTGGATTTCATAATTTTAGACTGTACTAATGTGGAACTCGTGGAAGAGTTAACTAATCCCACTCCTGTGACAAATGCAACAGTGTTGTAAAGTCACACCTTAGCACCAGTCTTGAAGATGTATACTGTCACAAAGGTGGTGGACAAAACAATGTGGACAATCTTCAGTTATGGTCAATCACAAAATATCTTTGTGTAGTGAATGAGCAGTATAAGCACAACAGTCTATTGGTAGAATTTGAAGTCAATGTTACATAGGATATTTAATAGTGACTTTGAAAGTGTTCATTAGTATACCATTATTACAGTGACAATCACTGATAAATTATGACAGGATGTAGAAAAACAGAATTGATATCAAGTGATATGGAAACAATAAATATAAATGTAGAGTGTAGGGTGTATAATAATGAATAAACACTGCAATGTTGCAAAGCTAATTGGCTAAGATCAAGGATGCATAAATGCATACAGAATGTGGCAAAATTTAACTTCTCAGAATAGGCATAAGTAGGATAGTGGATTTAAATATCTGTTGTCTGGGTTGAAAACAGTCACCTTTGGATACAGTAGGTCTTATTAATTGATAGGCTTGTAAAGAAAAATTGAAAATTCCCATCCCATGAAGGCATAATTAATCTATCTTCCTTTTACATATTCATGGTTCATCACTCTATGTGCTATCTTCAGTGATTTGTTTGTTATTCTGCCTGAAAATGTTTTTTGACCTGACAACATATTCTGGACTTTCATATGAATTTTGCTTAGATATTTCTGTATAAAAAGAGTTGATTATTTGACATTAATTTAAATGAGCCTCAGGGGCTCAGACAGCCTTGCGACAGTATTGGATGCAAATTTCTTGACCTCTGCTATCTGGAGCAGAATTGTAGGGTTCCCCTTAATAGGTCAAGTGTGCACTACATGCAGGAAGCAGCTACTACAATAGCGGAGTATGTGTGGTGTGCACATGGGGCTTTTTTAGGTTAGAGGACCCCTCCCTTGAGAGCAAACACGTTTTGCCTGTAAAATCAGCCACAGCAACCTCAGAGAATCTTGGTCCTCACAGTTAAGAGATAGAAAAGATTAGTATGATTTTAGTAAATTGTAGGAGCATCTAAGGAAAGGTCCCAGAATTTGTATCACTTATTGAAGGTTATAATGCACAAATAGTATTGGGAACAGAAAGCTGGTTGAAGCCAGACGTCAATGACAACGAAATCCTAAGTTCAGATGGGAATGTTTATCGTAAGGATAGGTTAGTCACCAATAGTGGCATGTTTATTGCAGTAAAAAATTTGATAAAATCTAGCAAGGTTATCACGGATTCTGAATGTGAATTTATCTGGATTAAACTGAGTATCAAAGAACAGTCAAAAATGGTGATCGGGTGCTTTTATAGACCACCTGGGTCAGGATCTGTAGTTGTAGAATGCTTCAGACAGAGCTTGCAGAATATCATTAGTAATTTTCCTGATCATGCCATTGTAGTAGAGGGTGACTTCAACTTGCCAGGTACAGATTGGGAGTGTTATGGCACCAAAACTGGTGCCAGAGACAGGGAATCGTGTGGCCTTGTTCTGGATGTCTTGTCCAAAAATTACCTTGAGTAGATAGTTAGAGAACCAACTCGTGACAGTAACATCGTGGACCTTCTGGCAACAAACAGACCTGAACTTATTGAATCAGTTAATGTAGAGGAAGGTATCAATGATCATAAGTCTGTGACAGCATCTATGACGACAGGTCCTACAAGGAATGTTAAGAAATGTAGGAAGACATATTTGCTCAGCAAGGGTGACAGGATACAAATTTCAGAATATCTCAGCAATCAGCATCAAATATTCGGTGATGGGGACGAAGATGTGGAGAACAAATGGAAAAATTTAAAATGCATCGTTCAATATGCCCTAGACAAGTATGTTCCGAGTAAGGTTTTAATGGATGAAAAGCTCCACCATGATTTAATAGCCATCTTAGAAAAGCGCTACACAAACGAAGAGCACTTCATGTCAGATTTGTGAGAAGTAGAAACCTAGCTGAACAAACAAAAGCCGAACAAAGTGAAAATGAGCGTAAGGAGAGCAATGAGAGAAGTGTTCAATGATTTCAAAAGTTAAGACATTGTCAACCGACCTGAGTAAAAACCCTAAAAGATTTTGGTTATATGTAAAGTCAGTAATTGGGTCAAAATCATCTATTCATTCTCTCAGCGACCACACCGGCACCGAAACAGAAGATAACAGAGAGAGGGCCAAAACACTGAATTCGGGTTTCCAAAGTTGTTTCACCACGGAAGATTGTAACACTGCCCCTCCTTTCAATTGTCGTGCGAAAGTCAAAATGGCAAATATTGAGATAATCGATAGCGGAATTTCAATGCAGCTACAATCGCTTAGTAGTGGAAAGGCTTCGGGACCAGATGAGATACCTATAAGATTATGCAAAAGAACTTACTCCCCTTCTAGCAGTAATTTATCATAGATCGCTTTAGCAACACAAGGTACCTAACGCCTGGAAAAAAAGTGCAGGGCATTCTCATTTTTAAGAGAGGCCGTAAGACAGATCCACACAATTATAGACCTATATCGATGATTTCAATCTGTTGTAGAATTATAGAACATGTTTTATGCTCAAGAATTATGACGTTCTTGGAAAATGAACGGCTCCTCTATAAAAACCAACATGGATTCTTCAAACAGAGATCCTGCAAAACTTAGCTCGCTCTGTTCCTCCACCAGATCCACAGCGCAGAGGACAATGGTGCTCAATCTGATGCCATGTTCTTTGATTTCAGTAAGGCAATTGACACCATCCCGTATTGCCGTTTAATGGAAAAAATACGAGCTTATGGAGTACTGGAGCAGACCTGCGATTGGATTCAAGACTTTCTTGCAGATAGAGCTCAACACGTCACTCTTAACAGAACTAAATCGATAGATATAAAGGTAATATCCGGAGTACCACGTGGAAGTGTGATAGGACCGTTGCTGTTCACAATATGTATTAATGATCTAATAGAAAGCGTCAGATGCTCTTTAAGGCTATTTGCAGATGCAGTTGTCTACGGGTATACAAACATAGCAATGCCAGAAGATAGTAAGAATTTGCAGAATGACCTGCAGAGAACTGATGAATGGTGCAGACTCTGGCATTTGACCCTGAACGTAAATAAATGTAACATATTGCGCATTCATATGAAAAGAAATCCACTACTGTACGGCTACACTATTGATGACAAACGGCTGGAGACAATGTCTGCCGTAAAATATCTAGGTGTCACTATCCAGAACGACCTTGAGTGGAATGACCATATAAAACAGCAGACACAAGACTCAGATTCATCAGAAGAATCTTAAGGAAATGTAACTCATCCACGAAAGAAGTGGCTTATAAGGCACTTGTTCGCCAGATTCTTGAGTATTGTTCATCTATCTGGGATCCCTTTCAGGTAGGACTGATAGAGGAGATTTAGAAGATACAACGAAGAGCGGCGCGTTTTATCACGGAATCGTTTAGCAGGCGAGAGAGCGTTACGGAGATGCTAAACAAACTCCAATGGCAGACGTTACAAGAGAGACATTGTTCATCACGGAGAGATTTGCTACTGAAATTTCGGGACAGCACTTTTCAGGAGGAGTCAGACAACATATTACTCCCCCCCCCCCTCCCTCCCCCCTCCACATACATCTCGCATATTGACCACAACAGGAAATTCGAGAAATTAGAGCCAATACAGAGGCTTACCAACAATCGTTCTTCCCAAGAACTATTCACAAGTGGAACAGGGTTGGAGGGATCAGATGGTAGTACTGAAAGTACCCTCTGCCACACTCCATTCGGTGACTTATGGAGTATGATGTAGATGTATAGATGAAAGTTGAAGTTAGATGTAGTGGGGATTAGTGAAGTTCAGTGGCTGCATGAACAGGACATAAAATTGGGGAGAAAAGAAATTTGGGGCATCATTTGACTAAAAGAAGGGATCAGTTGATAGGACACATTCTGAGATATCAAGGAACTTAGTGTGAGAGGGCAGTGTGGCGATTGAAAATTCAGAGGGAAACCAAGAGACAACCACAGTAAGCAGGTTCAAATGGATGTGGGTTACAGTTGTTATTCAGAAATGAAAAGGTTTCCATGGATAGAGTAGCATGGAAGGCTACATCAAACCAGTTTTCGGTTTGAAGACAACAGCAGCAGCTGAAGAATATGATACATATAACAACACAGTAGCTGATATCATAAGCTTTTTGTTTTCATGGTGAAGTAAAATAAAATCTGCATATACTAGTTAAACAGCATCAGTGAAGAAAATATGTGTCATGACGCATCTAATACAGTAAGATAACAGTGCCAAAAATTGTAACACCCTAAAATTGCAATATGATATAGCGATTTCGAGTCTGAAATGAAAGAAAAATAGAAAATATCTTGTCATTTTCAGGTCACAAGGAACACAACTGATAGCAAAGTGTAGCAGTACACCTTTCTTATTTTGCCAAACAGTATTGTGATATGAAATTAGAATTATATGTTAATACCTTCAGCTGCTGACAGGCATTGATATATATGAACAGGGACAGGTGAAAATGTGTGCCCCGACCAGGACTCGAACCCGGGATCTCCAGCTTACATGGCAGATGCTCTATCCATCTGAGACACTGAGGGCACAGAGGATAGTGCAACTCCAGGGAATATCTCGCGCACACCTCCCGCGAGACCCACATTCTCACCTTATATATCCACACACTACATTCGTAGTGTCCCCACGCAACACACTCATTACTCATGGAAGACATTCTTACCAAGTCCCGTAAGGGTTCGGGTAATATGTGTGCATCCGCACAGAAGAGGAAGGTCATGGCCGGTATTGCCAGGACTATATACTTATATGGATATGGTGTCTGTTCTTTTGGACATTAGCACTATATATATTTATGTCTTCAACTGCTGACGGTCGTTGATATATATCAATGGAGACAGGTGAAAATGTGTGACCCGATCGGGACTCGAACCCAGGATCTCCTGCTTACATGGCATGTCTGAGAGATGTATAGTATTTCATGACTTGACTGTCTGACATATGTTGCAGCTATCGATATGTTGCAGCTGTTGACACACACACACACACACACACACACACACACACACACACACACACACACACACACACAGACATAAATTAATGTCAGATCATCAATTTGTTTTGTGTACTAATAGTTTTCAGCAGAATTCACATAAATCTCCTCAAAATGTTATCTTATTTAAGGCGGAAATATTCAACAAATTTTTGAATGTGTTGGCAGATTGGCAATTCTATACTTCAAGTTGTTTTCTTACTTGTGTATCCATCAGAACTGAAGTCAGTATCTTACTTTGCAAAGTTTCAAGTGATTTACATTAACAACCGTTAACTGAACGATCTCAGCATGTTGTGCAATATCCACCAAGCAAATCAGCATGAAAGTTTATCAGAACTAATACACAGTATTCGTATAAATTCAATATCATTGTAGGTGTGAAACCCTACTCTTCCTTCCTTAAGTAATATAATTCACAGAGAGCCAGATGATGTTCCAGGCTTACTGCCCATCCTGAATAAGACAAGTCACTTTTTTATGATAAATTTTAGCAGCTTGAGATCTAACAATTCACATGGATATGAATGTCAGGTCCAGAATATCTCTCAGATGTTCAAGCATTTGTTCTCTCTCTCTCTCTCTCTCTCTCTCTCTCTCTCTCTCTTCCCCCCCCCCCCCCTCCCTCCCTTCCTCCCTCCCCCACCCCCACCCCCCACAAACAGTGGTGGCTTTGGTTAAGGGATTTGCAGAACCAGAGGATGTGGCAGAGGACAGTGCCCAGCTGCTGAATGTGATGCGAGAAGGACCCAAATGGCACAGCCACTGAACCAGCAGCTCAGGTCACGAGTGTGATGGCATGTTACTGCTGGTCCCAGTTTGGTGGTGGCCATTAATGGGTTAAACATCTGGAAGTTGTCAAAACCTCACGTGCGCAGTAGTTGTAGCACAGTTAGCTATGGGACAATTGCACCAGGTATATGCTCTTGGGCATGATGTGTGTGTGTGTGGGGGGGGGGGGGGGGGAGGGAGGGGTGGAGAAGGGGGGGGGGGACATAGGGACGGACTAGGAGGCCAGGGATGTTGTTTAGGTGGATGTGCGATGGAATAGGTTGAGGTCATTGGCATGGAATAAGTTGTATTTCAGGTGGCTACAGTGTATTTGTTGACATATAAACATTGTTTGGTTACAAAGCACAATAAATAGGGGAAAAAAAGCAAAAAGGTACTTTACCTCATCGTCATCAAACTGGCAGTACAGGATATTTTCTGCAGCTGATATACGCCGCAGACAGCTATAAGTGTTATTACGTGAATCCTGGCATTTACAAGAACCATCGACGGAGCAATACTGTAAAATTTATAGAGAATTATGTACTTTGGTGCATATGAAAATTGATTTACATTACGTACTATTATTAATGGCAATACCTGTTTAAATACTGACTTTTCATGTCATTACAGAGACAAAAATTTTAAATATGGATGATGATTGTCATAAATCCTTTTCTTCTCATCAATTTTCAAGATTACCCAGTCTTACTATAAATTAAAAAAGACATGGTGCTGGTGTAATATTCTACAATATTGTAATATATAATATTGTACAATATTGCACCAGTGATGTGTGGTTTTTCATTCATAATGTATAAAATATTCTACCAGAGACTGACAGATCCGTCAGTTAATGCAATAACTGAGTCTCATAACAAGTGCTCCACTGTAGTATTAAGTTAAAGTATCATCCAAATTATCCTCAGATTAATATTTGCCTTTCGTAGAAACATAAAGCTTACTTAACCAATGAAATTCTTCAGCAATAAACTAAGGTAGATAAAAAAGGCCCTTAAAGACAAGATACAAAGTTATAAAGCTCTGCATCCTGTCCAAGATGGGTAAATTAGAATTGATTGACTGTCATCCACTGCCAATGGCATCATTGGATGTGGTATGGAGGAACATGGAGTCACGCACCACTCTCCCGGCTGCTGTTGGCTTTTTTAACCTCAGAGCCACTATTTCTCATTCAAGTATCTCTTCAGTTGGCCTCATGAGGCTGAGTGTACCCTGTAACCAGTCCACCCACTAAGGAAAAATCCCTGGCAGTATTGGGTATTGAACACGGGCCTCTGTGTTGCAGCCAGACATGCTGACCACTGTGCTATGGAGCCAGGCTCAAAGCTATAAAGGCTCATAAAATATGCAATATAGCAGACATATTGCTTGATAAGTAGGTCTGACATCTAGAGGATCGGTGAAATAAGGGCACCGCCCGAGCATTCCCAATGTTCCATAGAGCTCATCATAGATGAGAATCTCTGGGATGCAGAGTGTTTAATAGATAAAGGCCTCAATGTGTACTGAGAAGGGAGTGCTGCGTTCATTTCACTGCAGGGGAAAAACAGATAAAAGGTTGACAGGCAAAACCAAATAATGGGAAGGCCAGGATAAAATAACAAAAATATTATGAGCTAAAATGTGTGGCAGTCTTTATAACTGAATGTACAATGGTCTTTTCATTGTGCCTGTCTGTGACTCCTCATTTCCTCTGTATGGTGAGTAGTGATCTATTGTTTTCATAATATTGTTATAAACAGAGCAATTGAAAATTATTGACCTATCCCTGGCTGTAGCTGCTCATGTAAAAACACCCATGAATGTGTCTTTTTCTTTGGTTACCCAGCATATGAATTTCCTTGAACCAAAGCCACTTCCTAGACCATCTGAAATCTGTGCTCATCCCTCTTCACTCACACATTACCATTCATTTCTCACTACACCAAGTCTACCGCATGGTGTAGCTACCATGAATCAAGTGTGAGCCAAACCTCACTTGAAAGTGTTTCTACTCACCTTAATCAATTTCTTACTTAACAATGTCTTGTCCACCCTTTAGAGTTAGCCGCCACAGGTGTACAGCTGTCAGAACCAAAAATGGAAGTGAATGGAAAGCTATAGTTTGAAATTTCGTACACAGAGATCCCATAAGGCAGAGTACTAGCTGTTCTTTTGTATGTAATTTATTATAGTTTAATTTCTGAGAGCCTTGTTTTTACATAAAAAAAGTGTGAAGTATTTTAGAGGTGTTCAAAGTTATAGAAAAAAGTTAGTCTAGAAAATATGCAGGATAATCTCATCTCAATGGACAATGAGGTAATTCATATTCCTGACTAGATTCTGTTGATAACAGAATCCACTCAAAAACTTTATTGGGATACAAGTAAGAATTCATAATGACTAAATGAAATTAAACTAAAGTGATTTTCATCACAAGATTCTCAATCACCAAAAATATGCAAGATTTAAAATGAGTTCATTTGACATTAAGAAGAAACGGTTAAAATGTAAAGGGGGGGGGGGGGGGGGTAATTGAGGATGATCTCTCAATATACAAGAATCTGACACAGTATTCCAAGATGGCTTATGTGGCACAAAATAAAGAGGAATTAAACATCAGTTTACGTCTTGCTGACATAAAAATCATTAGATAATTTGGTTCCGTAATAGTGAGTAATCTGGTGAGAAAGTGTGTCTAGGCAACAAATATATTATGAGCCTGTGGGATACTGACGTAAACGTTGACGCCAAAGGTAAAGACAAGCCAGACAAAGGATTACATCACATCATGTCAAATCACATGAACCATATTTCACAGATGGGCCAGGAGACAATGTACAAATAAAGGATGTGGATTTTATGTAAGAAAAAAAACAAAAAGTTGACTTAACTTAATGAATATTACACTGTTAATGCTGATATGACTATAACCTAAAACATTAATTTTAAGAATTTCTGTAAAGACAGATTTCAGTGGGGCAAATGAGTTGCAGTTCAATTCTATCTTAAATACCACTAATATATAGCCGGCCGCTGGTGGCCGAGCGGTTCTGGCGCTACAGTCTGGAACCGCGCGACCGCTACGGTCGCAGGTTCGAATCCTGCCTCGGGCGTGGATGTGTGTGTTGTCCTTAGGTTAGTTAGGTTTAAGTAGTTCTAAGTTCTAGGGGACTTATGACCTCAGCAGTTGAGTCCCATAATGCTCAGAGCCATTTGAACCATTTTGAACCACTAATATATCCAAAAGAATCTAAAAAGCTCAGGCACATTGTTAAATACATGTATATCTGCTCTCATCTGCCCTGGTCTGAAACCCCTGTAGTCTTGTTAGAATGAGAAATATTGGAACCCCTGTAGTCTTGTTAGAATGAGAAATATTGGAAATGATAAAGGACATTAACTAATATATGAACTGTGAAGCAGTTGTCAAAGTGTAAAGGTTTTTAAAGAGGTCTTTGAAAAATTTTGTAAGACCAAAATCAGCTGTGGTACAGCAGAAACATGTCAGACAATGGATCCAAAGATCTCTGGTTCAATCCCTAGCCAATCTTAGGAGTTTTATCTCTCTCCAATCAGTTATTTCATGCCTGGCAATGTTTATTGATGCGAAAAATGTTGACTCGTGGCTTGTTTCAAAGTCCACATTAAACTGTAAGCCCACCTGTAACTGCCAAGGTAAGTCAGTTCAAAGCTCAGAGGAATGGACAGCAGACTACCTACAAGAGAATCATGCCAGGTAAATCTCTGTGTTCTTAACAGATCTTCAAAATGCCTCAAAATACTTCTTATAATTTCCCTATAGCACAAGTAGAACTCAACATATCATTCTCCGTGAGATTAAACCAAAAGAAGTAAAAGTAGCCGAGAGAGTACTCCAAGGGAGTATTACAGGGCCATTACTATTTAAAATATATGTAAATGATTAGCAGATAACATCAGAAGCTCCTTGAAGCAATTTGTGGACAATCCAGTTAGCTGTAAAAAGGTTTCAACATCAGAAAGCAGTAGCGAAATGCAGGAAGATCTTCAGAGAACTGACAATTGGTGAGGGATCTGGCAGTTGACAATTAACACAAATAAATGTAACATATTGCACATAAATTGGCAGAGAGACCCATTACTATTTGGTTACACTATTGATGAAACATCACTGAAAAATGACAACAACCATAAAAATATCTACGAGTAACTGACTAAAGCGACATAAGTGTAATGATCATGTGAAACTAGTTTTAAGAAAAACAGATACCAGGCTGATGTTCATTGAAAGAATCTAAAGGAAATGTAATTGATCATGAGAGAGAGAGAGAGAGTGGTGTGTTTTGTCACGAATTAATGTAGTGATTATGAGAGCATTACAGAGATGCTCAGCAAACTCCAGTGGCAGGTGTTACAAGAGTGTTGTTATGCGTCACTGAAAGAGATTTACTGTTAAAATTCCAAGGATAGGTGTTTCCAGAAAACTTGAGCATGTATTGCTTCCTTCCAGACAAGTCTTGTGAAATGACAACTACTAGAAAATCATAGAAAATAGAGTTCACGCAGAGGCTTACTGATACTCCCTTGTGTCTCATACCACTCATGAATGGAGAAAGGAAAGGGAAATGATTGTCATGCATGAAGTACCTTCTGTCACATCCCACAGTGTGGCTTGAGAAGTATAGATGTAGCTATATTCCAAAAATATTAGGCCTGGGAGCTGAATGTCACAAAAAGGATTTCTGTACTTCACTGTTGAATTCAGTTATCCAGAATAAACTGATTTCTAATTGTTTAAGTCATACATATTGAAAACATAAATGAACTAAAGCATTTATTAACTCTACAATGTCAGTTTTCCAATTAAGATTGAGATATCTCTGTATTCCATTATTGGGGAAGCAATTTTTATGGCTTGTGGAGTAACTGAATTGTAAGTATAAAACATTGTAAAAATTTAATGATAATCTGTGTATATAAAAACCCTGACACACACTGTGTCTGATTGTTTGAAATTCCAAGTGCCTGTTGCTATGTTACTGACCTGGAGCTGAGCCACAGTTTTTTTCACACACAAGGTAAACGCCATGAATCTGCTGTGTCTGCTTTTCCATCCTTGTATCTGGGAAGCTACTACCAGTGCAGCAACACATATCCAATTGGAAAATTATTTTCAGCTGAATTTCTTGCAATTGGAAGTAGCATCAGGAAAATTATTTGCTGTGTCTATCATCACAGAAAAGTAAGGGTTTAATCACATTGATTATTGCTTGGATCTGTTCCTGACATTCTTAAACAACCCACTGATTCTTACAACAAGCTCTACCACTCTATTCACTGAACAGAACAGAGGGAAGGTTGCCTCATCAGTAGTGAAAAGATGCTTCATGCATTATAATCAGAAGGTTCATCACAAATTCCACATGGTTTAGATACATGTGAATTAAGTAGTTTCGTGTCCTTAAACACATGACCTTTGTACACATACAGCTTTAGTTTTTTTGTTGTGAATGGATAGCTCCTGATTAGTATATTGGGTGTATTTTGGTTGGATATGGGTAAATGTCTCCTCTAACTTCATGCAACTGATAAGGATGGTGTACATGTTCCCTATCAGTTAGAGGGTAGGACAGCTAGGTGCAGTTGGGAGTTTAGACAGAGGGCTGGGAGATGAAGTAAAAAGACTGGGTGTATTGGTGGAATGAGGGCTGTGTAGTGCTGGAATGGAAACAGGGAAGGGGCTGGATGGATGAGGACAATTACTAACAAAAGTTGAGGCCAAGAGGGTTACAGGAATGTAGGATATATTGCAGGGGGAATTCCTGCCTGCACAATTCAAAAAGCTAGTGTTGATGGGAAGGACCCATATGGCACAGGCTGTGAAGCAGTCATTGAAATGAACGATGTCATGCTGGGCAGCGTGCTCAGCAACAGGGTGGTCCACTTGTTTCTTGGCTACAGTTTGTCGGTGGCCATTTACGTTGACAGGCACCTTGTTGGTTGTCATGCCCACATAGAATGCAGCACAGTGGTTGTAGCTTAGCTTGTAGATCACATAACTGGTTTCACAGGTAGCCCTCTCTTTGATGGGATAGATGATGTTTGTGACCGGACTGGAGTAGATGGTGGTGGGAGGATGGATGGGACAGGCCTTGCATCTAGGTCTATTACAGGGATATGAGCCCTATGGTAAAGGGTTGGGAGCAGGAGTTGTGTAAGGATGGACGAGTGTATTGCGTAAGTTTGGTGGATTGTGGAATACCACTGTGGAAGGGTTGGGAATGATGGTGGGCAGGACATTTCTCATTTCAGAGCATGACGAGAGGTAGTCAAAACCCTGGCAGAGAATGTAATTCAGTTGCTCTAGTCCTTGGTGCTACTGAGTTATGAGGGGAATGCTTCTCTGTAGCTGGACAGTGAGACTTTGGAGTTAATGGGAGACTGGAAAGATAAGGAGTAGGAGATTTGTTTTTGTACAAGGTCTGTGAAGGCTTCAGTGAGATATTCGGTATATTTTGAGAGGGACCACTTGTCACTGCAGATGTGATGACCATGGGTGACTAGGCTGTTTGGAAGGGACTTTTTTGTGTTGAATGGGTGGCAGCTGTCATAGTGGAGGTATTGCTAGTGGTTAGCAGGTTTGATATGGACAAAGGTACTGATGTAGCCATCTTTGAGGTGGAGGTCAACATCTAGTAAGGTGGCTTGTTGGGTTGAGTAGGACCAGGTGAAGCAAATTTGGGAGAAGCTGTTGAGGTTCTGAAGAAATGTAAATAGAGTATCCTCACCCTCAGTCCAGATCACAAAGATATCATCAGTGAATCTGAACCAGGTGAGGTGTTTAGGATTCTGGGTGTCTGGGAAGGATTCCTCTAGATGGCCCATGAATAGGTTGGCATAGGATTGTGCAATGCGGGTGCCCACAGCCATACCTCAGATTTCTTTGGAGGTAATGCCTTCAAAGGAGAAGTAATTGTGGTTGAGGATATAGTTGGTCATGGTGACTAGGAAGGAAGTTGTTAGTCTGGAATCTGTCAGGTGATGGGGAAGGTAGTGTTCAATAGCAGTAAGGCCATGAGTATTAGGGATGTTAGTGTAAAGTGAGATGGCATCAACAGTGATGTGCAGGGCACTGTGTGGTAAAGGGACAGGAACTGTGGAGAGTCAGTGGAGGAAATGGTTGGTATCTTTTATATAGGAGGGTAGGTTCCAGGTAATAGGTTGTAGGTGTTAGTCTACAAGAGCAGAGATTCACTCAGAGGGGGCACAGTAACTGGCCACAATGGGGCATCCTGGGTGGTTTGGTTTATGGACTTTCGGAAGCATGTAGAAGATAGGAGTGCGGGAAGTGATAGAGGTGAGCAGAGAGATGGACTCTGGAGAGAGGTTCTGGGATGGGCCTAAAGATTTGAAGAGTAACTGGAGATCCTGCTGGATTTCTGGAATTGGGTCACTGTAACAAATTTTGTAGGTGGATGTATCTGATAGCTGGCAGAGTTCTTCTACCAGGTAATCCTTGCAATTCAAAACAGGTAGGATTATAAGGCTGGGATCAGTTTTTAGCTGGTGGTCTGTGGTTCTCCCTGTAGATGTATGGTTAGTTTCCATGTTGAGGGATTTGGGGAATGATGGTGAGGCAAGGTTCAAGGTTAAGAAAATTATTGGGGTGATTTGGGGGCAGTAGGGATGGATCACAGATGGATGGAGGAGTGATCTGAGTCAGTCAGGGTTCAACATTGGTCTTTGGTTGACTCTAATTGGTAGGGTTGGTGGTGAAAAAGTGTTTTCACCATAGGGACCAGAGGAAGAACTGAATCACCGAATTTGGGAGTGAGGCCTAAGTTGAGGCCTTTGGAAAGGGCTGATATTTCTGTGGGGCTAAGGCTTCTGGAGGAAAGGTTCGTGACTGTGTTTTGGGTTCTGGATTCTGTGTGATGGCGGGAGGGAGTTATGGAGGGTGGGGTAAATGGAGTAGGTCTGAGAGACAGGGTTTGCCATCTATGAGGGGAGTTGAGAGGAGGGGGGGGGGGGGTTGGAGGTTTTTTTAGAGGTGGTGGACAGCAGTATTCCAAGGCAGGAGTAGGAAGTGAGCAGGGTGGAGAGTTTTTTGAGGTGGTGTTGTGCATGTTGCACTAGTTCCTGGAAGGCAAGAGTTTCAATGTTTGTTATGGGTTCCAGGAATTTGGGATTCCATAGCAAGAGAACTTTGTGGATGGAGAGAAGGTACTGCAACCCCCCAATCACCACCTGCCCTCTGTCTAACTTTCTGACTGCACCTAGGTGCTCTACCCTCTGTCCACACCATCCCTGCACACTCCCTAGTAGCACTTCACTGCTCCCACACCTACCCTACTATCTCTCCCTGTCCCAGCCTCCTCCTTACCCCCACCCACTTGCCACTCCCACCATGCATTTGTGTTTGCAGAGTGTGTGTGTGTGTGTGTGTGTGTGTGTGTGTGTGTGTGTGTGTGTTTCACCTATTTTTGACAAAGGTCTTGTTGGCCGAAAGCTTATTTGCGACAGCCTTTTTGTTTTGAAACTTGGTTAGTTTCTTAAATTGTTTTAACCAATGCTTGAGTGACTGTTCTGTGGATAGATCTTATTAAAGTCTGCTTTGTGTTGGCAATGAAACACCACAGGTTGTGCACCAAAGTCAAAATAAAGAAGCTGCCTTTTTTTGTACTGTGACCTCACTGAGCATATGGTACTCACTGTTCCCAGTTTATGCAAGAAAAGAAGTCATTTCAATTATCATTATCACAAAACGCCATTGTAATTGAAAATTCTTTTCTCTGTTTATTTATAATATAGCAAACAATCTGTGGATAACCTATGCTTTCAGTTACAAGATAATATAATGGAATAATTTATGTAGGTATCAAACCCTGGTTATATGACTCAAGATACAAGAGAACAATTTTTGCACAGTAGGTTAACTCCAAAGGAAGCAAAGCAAATAGAGTTACTGTCCACATATACCATCATTTGGTTCTTTACTTTGTACCTGTGTATGTAGTTATGTTCTTCTGTTAGTTTTGGTTTAAGCAGTTGTTTTTAACAATTAAAATTTGCATTACATAAGAGATATTTCTTTAAAAGTATAGCCATATAGATGCAGCTTAACTCTGTGTCACATATTAGAAGAGCACTTACCCAGTTACCAAATCAGGATAAATTGGAGCAAATCTGATAGCATAAGAAAAAAATGTAGTAAAAGAAAAACTAGATGCTATATTCTAAGCTTCAGGAGGAAGAGCTGTATTCAAAAATAGGAAAAATATATGCAAATAAACTAGGGAAGGTAAAGTCAGTCTGAGCTATCACTCACATATGACTGTAGGAAGAGAATCAGGTGCAACCCTGGTTATTTTTTTATTTCCTCCTTCACCTGTATGTCTTTCTATTGCCTCCATCCTTGCTACCCTCCCTGTTTTCCTTTCCCTGTTGCTTCATAACCTGGGTTGTGAGTAACTGAATCCACTTTCCCCTCTCTCCTCCCTGATGAAGGAACACTTATTCCGAAAGCTAGGAATGTAAATTTTCGGTTCTGTTTTTTGTGCATCTGTCGGCTGTACTGAGCTGAGGTAAGTACTGGCCAGCCCCTCTATCTCTTTGTTAGTATTTGTCTTTCTATTGCTTTTTTTAGAGCCTAGATAATTTTTCTTCACAACAAAGTCATTATTTTTCAGTTATGAAAGCTCTAGGTTCTGTGTCTGTTTCTCCCATTTGTGATTTGCATTCCACCCATTCTTCAGTTCTTGGTATTTCAGTACTTGCACTTAAGTCACTTTTTTATGGATCTTGATGTTCACAATCAATTCTTTAAACATTACCTCCTTCCATTTTCAATATTTATGTTCAACCAAATATGTATTAATAAGTAATGCACTTACCATGAGCTTATTATCCAGCACTAGAGGGCAATCTTCATCAACAGTGAGATCAGATCCCTCACCTACATATTCTATTACAAATTCTCTCCCAGTTGTGTTCTGGCCTGCTAAGGATTCCTTAAATGATTTGCCATCCAGTTCCACCAGAGATGAAAGATTTGCAATGTCAATAACAGTTGGTGCAATGTCTATGTTTAATACTGGATCAGATATAATCTGGCCCTTTGGTACACCAGGTCCCCTCAACAGAAGAGGAATCCTAATATCGAATTCATAGGGCTGCCGTTTGTCCCAAGGCATTGCAAACTGACCTGTAGCAGAAAAATGTAATATCTATAAACCATTTGTGATTTCTGTAATTTTTTCTTGCCACATCTGGTGGTATACAATAGCAATTTTTTGATTATGAAAAGATAGTTTTCACTTTTATGATTGCACAACAAAGATAAAAAGTTAATCATCAACTGCATAAGAAAACCTTTGCTTGGTTCATTTTACCAGTTCCAACAGTTTAAATTGTGATCTTCAGAAGTGAAATAGGCTCAAATCATTGACTCTGCAGCTGCTCAACTACAGCTATGAACAAAATCATTTATGATATTGTCTCTAATGCAGGATATTAATTGCTTTTTTAACAATTCGAAAAGGACACTTTGAAAAAATGTACTTCATTGGCTGCATCTATACTTACCTATCACCTGTTGTAAAAAGGAAAACTGTATAATGAGTTCAACAACTTGGAAAGTTACTAGAAGGAGACAAGAGTCTCACACATGTGTGACATGCATTGTCTGTCGCTCAGGCATGTCGTACGTGCACAGTCTGCACTTGAATACTGCTAGTAAAAGGACACTTGTGTGACAAATTTCCTGTAGTATCTTCTTTGATAGCGTTTTCCAACGTTTTCACTAATTCTTTTGTAGGTTAAATTATTGGGAACCCATAGCTGCTGGGTGAATATAGTTACTAACCAAACCAAACCAGCTACTAACCAAACCAAATACTGCAGTTTGAGCAAAATCATGGCATGGAAGAACACTCATTAAGAATTCTCCACAAAAAAACATAAGAAGTCTCAAAATTAAAATGATAGATTATTAAATTCAACACAAGAAAATAAAGATAGAAGTGGGATGTCAGCATACATATTATGGTTTCAGAGCACCATTTGGAAATCATTGACATTGAAGTGATGTATCTAGAAGATAAAAGTTAATCCCATAGAAAATTATTAAAATCTCCTCTGTGTGAATCTAGCCTTTGCTAGTGTATACTGCTCATGAAATCTTCATGGACTTCCACTTGGGTGGCTGCACTGAAATTCTATTATGTTTTAATGAGTGCCAGTCTCATCACTTTCTTGCAAAGTGTTGAGATGATGTGAGCATCCCTGAGTGGTGGCCACCTCTCCTCAATTCTTCCCCATGGTGCAGGCATGGTGACCCATGATGGTGGGGGGAGGTGCAGACTGTCATTTAACTCTCGGCACATTCGGTTCCATCCAGACTCCCAAACAGCTAACTGCTAGGCACTGTCTCAGTGTGTAGCTGTTAATGTTAATGCAGGGTTCCATACCAAACTTAGCTGGTAGCCCTCATTCCTCTTGATGAGACTTTCATGGAGCCTTATCTCAATTGATTATTCATAATACTCTGCCAAAAGCCACCAGATCAGCACAACATTTTTGTTTTCTCAAATTTGAACATATGTCCCTCATTGAGTCTGTGTTCTGCCACTGCCAACTTACCTTTATGCCCCAGAAGTGGGCATCTACTGTGTTTCTTGCAGTGTTGCAAGATGCAACACTGTGTTTGCCTGATGTGTTGTCCACCCTCATAAGCGATGATGTATGCACCAGATAATTGGAGTTTCAGTTTGGCCTTTACCAAGCCAAACATATCTTTCAGTTTTATATTGATCAAAAATTAGTTTTGAAGTTGTTTTTTCTGATGAGTCTAACAATTTTGGCCGAAGGATGCTCAATATAGTGGTTAAAAGTAAAGGCAAATTCCTGTTGCTCTACCTCGTATTTGCAGATAGCTGTGTTGCTTGTTTTCTTCAGTGCACATGTGATCTGCACGTGCTTTATCTATTTTGACAAAGTGTCTCTTTAAGATGTTGCAACTCAGCTGGGAAGCTGTCTTTGTTGCAAATAGGGAGGTGCTGCGAACTAAAGTTATTAGAATATTGTACTACTGTGCTGAATGATGACAGTTCATTGCATGGAGCTACATATCTGTGTGAGTCTCATTTCTTTTTAAAAATGGAAGACATCCATTCTGTTCTAGCTCCATCATGAACTGTATGTTTTGACAGATATTGCTCAGGTGGTTCAGGAACCAATTCAGTGTGTTTCTGCCATGTTTCCATGCAATGAATGTGTCATCCATGTAATGGAAGAAGTTTTTAGGTGTGAACCATGCAGTTCTTAGTACCATCTCCTCAAAGTTCCCCATATAGAGACTGAGAATCCCAGGGGCAAGTGACAAGCCTATGACTACTCCAACAACTTGTTCATTTAAGTCCCCACCACATCTCATGTAGGTTATAGTTTTCCTGTTTGGGGCTGAGAAAGATCTTCTAAGACTACAGAGGTCTTAGTGATACTTGTGTGAAAAGAGCTAAGCTAAGCTAACAAGCAGGTCACTCTTCTACAGCCACATCCCTTTTAGTGAGGTCATGAATTGAGCCAAGATCTTCCCATGATGAGTGCAATGTTCACTATTGCTTTCAGAAGGGAGGCTAGATACTCAGTCGCTCCATACATGGGCAAATTAAAGGTGTTGACTACTGTCCACAGTGGTGCACATTCTTTGTGAATTTTAGGCAGTTCATACAAGCATGTTGCTGCTCGAACTTTGAGAGAGAGCAGTTTCATATCTTCTTTTGTTACAGCTGACACGTAAAGCAAAACTATTATTTTTCTTGCCCTCTTTGGTGTTGTGTCCTACCTTAATTTCCTGTTGGCTGGATCCTGTAGCAGAGAGCTTGTCTTTCAGTGGTAGTCTGCAGCACACAATAGAAATGTAACATGTCCTTTTCAAGCACATAGGCCTATTGTGTTTTATCTTCTCTTAGCAATCAGTGGTTTCCATTCTTTTGTGTAATATTTGATTTTGGAACTTGGGATTTGTTCATGATCCTGCATGTTTCTTGCCTAATTCCCTAGGCCATTTCCACTGGCAGGCCACAGACTGCTTCTTCATCACGAACTCATGACCATATGCAAAGGAATGCTGCTGCAGAAGGATGACCTGCCTCTGATCTTCACATGCCTACCACTTGAGTACAACTTAGTAATCTCATCAGATGTGGTGGGGATTTCTATGTACAAGTTGATGGAGTACCCATAGGCTTCTCAAAGCTAAAAACTTCTTCTGTTATGTGGATGACACCTTCATCATATTGGAACATGGAAGAGAGCTATGAATAAGTTCCTGGACCACCTGAATGTGTCCATAAAAACTTACAGTTCATCAAAGAGCTGCAACAGAATGGATGTCTTCCACTTTTAGAAAGAAAGAAAGAAGTCCCACACAGATCTTCCAGCTGAGCTACAACATTTTGAAGATAAGTTTCACCAAAAGGGATGTAGTTAAGCACTAATTAGATGTATGTTGAAGAAAACGAGTGACACACAGCTGGGGCAAAAACTTGATAGTAGCGACCCCGCCTCCCCCCCACCACCATGGAGCATTTGAGATAAGACATCACAAACTGAAAAAATCAGTTTTTCAAACGTATGTTCATTTTGTAGCCCACATCTTCTGAAGAGTGTGGAACATAAAACATATGTGTTCGAGGAAATGTAAGACATATTATTTGGTCTTAAGTGTGCCAAAGAGCAGTGACAAGCCTCTTCACACAGCATTCTTCTGTTCCACATCACTATATTTTGCTTTGTGGAATTCAAAAGTGTATATTTTATAATGGAAGCCATCAATTTGCTGCCTCTCTCACTCCCAGCTGGACGGTGTGATGTCCTAACCCCCTTAAAAAAACTCAAAATTACCACTGAGAAGGATTATTTGTCACCAGGAGAATAGGAACTCACAATTAATACTGTGTAGGATTGTTTGTGACCAGGAGAATAGGAACTATTCTGAAAATTTACATTCTTTATTGCCTATTAACTAATAACTTTCTCTTTTGTGTGACATAAAATTAAATATAGGAAACATAAAACAAATAAAGACAAAAGACGAGCTAGACAGTAATTTCTTCTATTCTTAGGTCCCATAATTGTTTTCTCTCTAATCTTGCTATAGTTTTACATGGAGTGCTTTCCTTTCTGCAAAAGAATCTCTTACCTCATAAAAGTTTGTCAAATGTTTTGCTACATGAAAAATCAAACTATCATTATCTACTACTGAAAAAGCTGTTAATATGAATAGTTTCTCAATCTGATTACATCTATTTTGTCACTGTCTGCTAGACAAAATGAAATAGACCTTTCTAATGTTGCAGCAATTGTAACACATGCCAAATAAATGAGACTGTTTTGGCACAAATGGTCATTTTTGTGAACCTTCTTTACATAAGTAACATGACAGAACATAATTAACAAAATACCAATGTCAAATGGTTAATAGGCCTACTATAAGCAAAAGTTTTATGTTAGGAAATAGTTTCACATTTCATTCATATGCTCCATTTTCGCAAGCATAAGATCAAAAAGTAGTAGTATGAAATTTATTTGGTATTGTCATATTCATCCATATAACTTTTGTCATGTCCCCATTTCTTCTCCTTCCTCATTCTAAAAAACAATCTTGTCGTCAATAATTCTGTAGCTATTCCTGCCATTGTCAACACTTATTCTCTGGTTAATTTCACTAACCCTGCCAGAATCACCTGTTTAGTTATCCTGCATTTATTCTCCAGTTAGGCATTATTACTTGTTTGTACAATGCATTTTCCATGCTTATCCAAGAATAGAACTTAAGCTGCTTGTAACTGGGGACTGTACAACGAGCTCCTAGTAGTGTACCATTCTGACAAAAGTTTTCTGTCAAAATTTCATTTTCTTGGGCACACCGAGGAACTAATATGTAATCTTTCAAACCTGTTATTTCTGTTAGTTTTTTATTTCCATTCTGGTAGTCTGCAATCACCTGTTTGAGTTTATTCGGCTCGACTTGTATAGCCCTGTCCCCTTTGGCTGTAGAAAAGTTTGTTATTTCTAGATGCCATGGGGATTCCCCTGGCAGAGACACCATATACACTATGCACACATTCAAAAATCAACTTACCATTCATTCAGAAATCAGCTTAGAATGTGTTCAAAACTGTTCAAAAACCAGCTGGGATGCATTTCAAAATCATGTGAATAATCGATAGACCAATGTGCCCTGGATGCTAGGTGCTTTGTGAAACAAGGTTATTTTCTTCAAGCATATGACTTTGGTGCCCCCTGAAATTTCTGCCTGGGGCAGACACCCTGGTTTTCCCCCCTTGCCCCTCACCCTAGATCTTGGCATGTTGACACAGCCATGTACAAACAAGAAGTAGAGGAAGAGAAACTCAGACCTACTTCTTGCACTTGCCATGAGAAGAACCTCTGGTTGTTGGTTCAGAAAAATTAAGTGGAAAAATATAAAATTATGAGTATTTTGGTTAGTTCTGGAGATGTGCTTGTATGATCTGATTTTTGATTCAAATCCTGGTGTGGCACAAATTTTCATTTCCCACATTTACTACATTACAAGTCTAGCATTCCAAAATATATTTCATTTATATCATTTCATGATGTTACATTTAATTGATTTCATTTCAGTAAATTTAACTGCTACAAGAATATGTTACATATTGTAACACAATGTCCATTAATTGGGTGAGAAGCGTGACATGGAACAAGCAAACAAATTAGTTTCATTGTTTGGTACTTTTCATTGCTGTATCTTTAACTTTATGGAAGCATATTAACATCAATTTAATGAGACAGACAAGTCAACTATTAATAAAATAAAACTCTTACCTATATGAAAACCATGGTCTGAAGTGTATATTATGTAAGTATTGTCTAACACTCCTAATGATTCAAGCTCCATTATCACACTTTCTATTAGATCATCCACTGATAGTAAAGTTTCCCAGCGGTTGCGATAATGTGCATCTAGTATTTCCAGTGTAGATTCTGGTAAGACACTGGGTGACATGCGTAAAAGCCAGTGTTTATCCTGTACAAAAGGAAAAACATATAAATGTTCATATGCAAAATTATTATCATGTTTTACCAGTTGGAAATTTGTTGGCTGACAGTACTGGCAATAATGGAAATTTCTAACACATTAGCAAATGTATTCAAGTTAATAGACACTCATTACTGATTTATATTTTTACCTGGATAGTATGGATCGTAAATGCAAGGATAGGCAGTAGTGATTTTAAATCTGGCACAGAGTTGTAATTCATCATAAACATCCATTAACACCATTGCTAGAAGTCAACAACATCAGCCACAATTATCTATTAGCAAGCATTTTAACATTTATTTCAATGGAAGATTTTATAATAATGTGTAGATACAGTGCAAGATAACTAAGAAAGGAAGCATCAAGGAATAAATTTCAGAGTACATAGAAAATTGCTCTAAATTTCATTATTCTGTATCAGACATAATTAGGAATTGGAAAATACCTACCAAAGAAAATATCATGATATACAATTCATTTCATCTATCAGTTTGGACCTATGGATCAGAATGTTGGACATGGACAAAGAAAGATCTGAGTGAAATACCAGCAACAGAGATGATCTTTCTATGAGGTATGCTGGATTATATGAGAAAGGACAAGGCTATGAAATGAAACAATATGAAACATGCTTCAGATGAACCCATAAAATAAATTCACTATACTACACCAAAATCAAAAAGAGAAGTAAATTTAATAATTTTGTGACCAACAGTAGACTTTTTGATTCGTCTGAAGCTTTTGGAAATGATATTAAATAAACTGCAGATTTATGTGTTTACAGAAAACTATGTGGAATTACTGACATCTTAGTACTAGAATGTAGAAAGTTATTAATAGTCGAGAGGATGGGAACTTGCTAGTGCAAGGTTTGTTACTAATTGTAATCTTATTTATTATTTATATTAACGACTTGCTATATAACATAATTAGACCATCTGTGTGCAGTTATTTATTTGCTAATGCTGTAGCACTGTCTATAACTTCAGAGACAATAGAAATGTTTGAGTATGAAATAGGTTGGATGACTGATAGTTTTGAACCTCAGTGTAGTACAAACTCCCTCTGTATCAATCAAGATGGAGCACAAGACCTCCATATTAAAGAGAATCATAAGACACCAATGGACAAGAACTGAGTGCTGTTAATTTCCTTGAGATAACAATTGATTCCAAATTTTCTTGGAGCTAAGTAGTGCAGAAGGAAGAATAGTGACCTTTTTCAAAATAGTTGTTTTTCTCCCAACATACACATCTGAAGTACTCTTGAAGTAATTACTGTAATTAACAGTTTGAGTAGATTGGCACTAGTGATAATTTGTTGTTAGTATTTCACGCTGCTTGGTTAGTAATCTAAACTTCTTCGATTCTGCATCCGACACCCACCACAACTTAAATATTGATTAATAATCAACATTGGCAGCTGAAGACTTTTGGCATAAGAAGTCACCCTCATTCTGCCAACAGCCTTGTCAAAAGAGGGCAGAGGAGCAGACAGAGGTTAAGGACACTCTCTTGCCACTCTCTTGCCACTCTCTTGCCTGTGGTGGCGGTGGTGGTGGTGGTGGGGGGAGGGGGGGCGGGGGGGGGGGGGGGGGACTGCCCTTTCAGGTGGAAGAATCAGCAATGATCAATGGCTTGAGGATGCAGAAGGCATTGGAAACCTCTGCATTAAAGACACATAATGTGTATCCACAGGACATGTGGTTTGTAATTGAAAAACATGTCATGAATATCTCTCCATTGGCAAAAGATACCAGAATAGTCCTCCATTCGGATCTCTGGGAGGGGACTACCAAAGGGGAGGTGACCGTGAGAAAAAGACTGAGTAACAACCAATGAAAGGATAATGTTTTATGAGTCAGGGTGTGGATTCAGAAGCTTGAACATGGTAGGGAAGCTAGAAAATCTGAAAAGGGAAATGCAAAGGCACAATCTTAGATATAATAGGGGTCACTGAAGTGAAATGGAAAGAAGACAAGGATTTCTGGTCTAATAAGTATTAGGTAATATCAACAGCAGCAGAAAATAGTATAATGGGAATGGGATTTGTTATGAATAGGAAGTCAGGGCAGCGAGCGTGTTACTGTGAACAGTTCAGTGATAGGGTGTTCTTATCAGAATTGACAGCAATCCACCATCGACAACAATAGTTCATATATATATGCCAACATCGCAAGCTGTAGATGAAGAGATAGAGAAAGTATATGAGGATATTGAAAGGTTAATACAGAACATAAAGGGAGATGAAAATCTAATAGTCGTGGGGGCCTGAAATGCAGTTGTAAAGGAAGGAGTAGAAGAAAAGGTTAAAGGAGAATAAAGGCTTGGGACAAGGAATGAGAAAGGATAAAGACTAATTGAGTTCTGTAACAAATGTCAGCTAGTTGTAGTGAATTCTCTGTTCAAGAATCGCGAGAACAGGAGATATAAATGGGAAAGGCTGGGTGGTATGGGAAGATTTTAGTTTGAGTAAATCATGGTCAGACAGAGATTCTGAATCAAATACTGGATTGTAAGGCATACCCAGGAGCAAATATAGACCCAGATCACAAAGTAGTGACGAAGTGTAGGCTGAAGTTTAAGAGCTTAGTCAGGAAGAATCAATATGCAAAGAAGTGGGATACAGAAGTACTAAGGAATGACAAGATAAATTTGAAATTCTCCTAAGCTATAGATACAGCAAGAAGGAGTAGCTCAGTAGGCAGTACAGTTGAAGAGGAATGGATGTCTCTAAAAAGGGCAGTCACAGAAATTGGAAAGAAAAATATAGGTACAAAGGAGGTAACTGCAAAGAAACCATGGGTAACAGAAGAAATACTTCAGTTGATTGATGAAAGAAGGAAGTGCAAAAGTGTTTAAGGAGATTCAGAAATGCAAGTCGCTGAGCATGAAAATTTTTAAGAAATGAAAAAAAGAAATGAATGTCAGAAGGATTGATTCAGCACTCTGGAAAGTCAAAACAAGCTTTCATGAAATTAAAAGTAAGGGAGGTAACGTTAAGAAAGCAAAAGGAATTCCACTGTTAAATGCAGAAGAGAGAGTGGATAGGTGGAAGGAGTACATTGAAGGCCTCTGTGAGGGGGAAGATTTGTCTGATGTTATAGATGAAGAAACAGGAGTTGATTTAGAGGTGATCGATGATCCAGTATTAGAGTCAGAACTTAAGAAGCTTTGGAAGACTTAGGCAGAAGGGATAGCTAACAGTCCATCAGAATTTCTAACATGACTATCCATGTCCATTTGTAGAATATATGAGTCTGGCGAAATACCATCTGACTTCCGGAAAAATATCACCCAAACAATTCCAAAGACTAGAAGAGCTGACAAGTGCAAGGATTATTGCACAATCAACTTAATAGCTCATGCATCCTAGTTGCTGACAAGAATAATATACAGAAGAATGGAAGCAAAAATTGAGGATGTGTTAGATGACAATCAGTTTGGCTTTGAGAAAGGTAAAGGCTCCAGAGATGCAATTCTGATGTTGCAGTTGATAATGGAAGCAAGGCTAAAGAAAAATCAAGACATGTTCATAGAATTTATCAAACTGAAAAAAGCATTTGACAATTTACGAGTAAAAGGGTGCAAGTTGCACCAAATTCTGAGAAAAATGGGGTAAGCTATAGGGAGAGATGGGTAGAATACAATATGTACAAGAGCCAAGGACGACCAAGAACAAAGTGCTTGATTAAAAAGGATGCAAGACATGGATGTAGTTTTTTGCCCCTCGTGTTCAATCTGCACATTGAAGTGTCAATAATGGAAATAAAAGAAAGTTTTAGAGTGGAATTAAAATTGAAAATGAAAGGATATCAATGATACAATTCACTGATGACATTGTTACCCTGAGTGAAAGTGAAGAAGGTTTACATGATCTGCTGAATGAAATGAAAAATCTACTGAGTACGGAAGAAAGACAAAAGTAATGAGAAGTAGTAGAAATGAGAACAGTGAGAAACTGAACATCAGGAATTGGTTACAAAGTAGATGAAGTTAAGGTATCCTACAACTTAGGCAGCAAAATGACCAATGACAGATGTAGCAAGGACATCAAAGGCAGACTAGCTCTGGTGAAAAGGGCATTCCTGGCCATGATAAGTCTACTAGTATCAAACATAGGCCTTAATCTGAGGAAAAAATTTCTGAGAATGTATGTTTGGAGCCTAGCACTGTATGGTAGGGACAACACACACACACACACACACACACACACACACACACACACACACACACACACACACACACACACAATCTGCAGTCTCAGAGATCTGAAACCACACTGTGAGCGTCAGCACCTGTGCATGATGACAGTGGTGACTGGGTGGGGGTAAGGAGGAGGCTGGGATGGGGAGGGGAGGGGGAGGGATTTTATGGTGGGAGTGGCGGACAGTGAAGTGTTGTGGTTTAGATGGAGGGCAGGAGAGAACGTGTGGAAGGGGGAGAGAAATAAAAATAAATTAAAAAACTGGGTGTGGTGATGAAATGACGGCTGTGTAGTGCTGGATTGGGAGCAGGGATGGGGCTGGATGTGTGAGGACAGCAACTAACGAAGGTTGAGGCCACAAGGGTTATGGGAACATAGGATGTATTGCAGGGAAAGTTCCCACCTGCACAATTCAGAAAAGCTGGTGTTGGTGGAAAGGATCCTCAAATCCCTCAACATGCAAACTAACCTTACATCTGCAGAAAGAACTGCAGTCCACTATCTAAAAACTGATCCCGACCTTATAATCCTACCCGCTGACAAAGGCTCCACCACTGTTGCTTTGAACCACAAGGATTACGTGGCAGAAGGACTCTGTCAGCTGCCAGTTACTTCCACCTAGAAAACATGCCACAGTGATCCCATTCCAGTAATCCAACAGGATCTCCAGTCACTACTCAAATCCTTAGACCCATCCCAGAACCTCTCCCCAGAGTCCATCTCTCAACTTAACCCTACCACTCCCCACACTCCCGCCTTCTACATGCTTCCTAAAGTCCATAAACCCAATCTCCCAGGAAGCCCCATTGTGGCTGGTTACTGTGCCCCCACTGAGAGAATCTCTGCTCTCGTAGACCAACACCTTCAACCTATTACCTGCAACCTATCCTCCAATATAAAAGATAGCAACCATTTCCTTGACCGACTCTCCACACTTCCTGTCACTTTACCACACTGTACCCTGCTTGTCACTATTGATACCTCCTCCCTGTGCATTAACATTCCTAATGCCCATGGCCTTACTGGTATCGAATACTACCTTTCCAGATGCCATATAGATTCCAAACCAACAACCTCCTTCCTGGTCTCCATGACCAACTATATCCTCACCCACAATTACTTCTCCTTAGAAGGCATTACCTACAAACAAATCCATGGTACGGCTACAGGAACCCACATGGCATCATCCTATGCTAACCTATTCATGGGCCATCTAGAGGAATCCTTCCTAAAAACCCAGAATCCTAAACCCCTCACCTGTTTCAGATTCATTTATGACATCTTTGTTATCTTGATTGAAGGTGAGGACACCTTAGTCACATTACTCTAGAACCTCAACAACTTCTCCCCCATTTGCTTCACCTGGTCCTATTCAACCCGACAAGCCACCATCATAGATTTTGACCTTCACCTGAGAGATGGCTACATCAGTACCTCCGTCCATAATCACCACCAACAAAACCTCCACTTCGACAGCTGCCACCCATTCCATACCAAGAAGTCCCTTCTGTACAGCCCAGCCACCTGTTATCGTTGCATCTGCAGGGACGAGCAGTCCCTCTCAAAATATACCAAGGGTCTCACTGAAGCCTTCACTGACCGTAATTATCTACCCATCCTTGTACAAAAACAAATCTCCCGTGCCTTACCCTTCCAGTCTCCCAACACCTCCCAAAGTCCCACAGTCTGGCCACAGAGGAGCATTGCCCTCGTAACACAGTACCATCCGGGACTGGAGCAACTGAATTACATTCTCCACCAGGGTTTCGATTACCTCTCATCATGCCCTGAAATGAGAAATGTCCTACCCACTATCCTTCCCACCCCTCCAACCGTGATATTCCACTGTCCACCGAACCTACACAATATACTTGTCCATCCTTACACAACCCCTGCTCCCAATCCCTTACCTCATGGCTCATACCCCTGTGATAGACCTAGATGCAAGACCTGTCCCATACATACCCCTACCACCACCTACTGCAGTCCGGTCACTAACATCACCTGTCCCATCAACGGCAGGGCTACCTGTGAAACCAGTCATGTGATTTACAAGCTAAGGTGCAACCACTGTGCTGCATTCTCCGTAGACATGACAACCAACAAGCTATCTGTCCGCATGAACGGCCACCGACAAACTGCAGCCAAAAAGCTAGTGGACCACCCTGTTGCTGAACACACTGCCAAACATGATCTCCCTCATCTCAATGACTGCTTCACAGCCTGTGCCATATGGATCCTTTCCACCAACACCAGCTTTTCTGAATTGTGCAGGTGAGAACTTTCCCTGCAATACATCCTACATTCCCGTAACCCTCCTGGCCTCAACCTTTTTTAGTCACTGTCCTTACACATCCAGCCCCCTCCCTGTTCCCATTCCAGCACCACATAGCCGCCATTTCATCACCACACCCAGTCATTTAATTTCTTTTTATTTATTTCTTTTTATTTCTCTCCTTTCCACTACTTACCCCTACCCCCTCTGCACCTTCTCTCCTGCCCTCCGTCTAAGCTGAACACTTCACTGTCTGCCACTCCCACCATACTATCCCTCCCCCTCCCAACCCCAGCCTCCTCCTTCCCCCCACCCAGTCGCCACTCCCATCATGCCCTGGTGCTGCTGCTCGAATGATTTCAGCTCTCTGAGACCGCAGACGTGTGTGCAAGTTGCGTTTGCGTGAGTGTGTGTGTTTACGTATGTGTATGTGTGTCTACTGCTGACAAAGGCCTTAATGGCCAAAAGCTATAATAGTGTGAATCTTTTTGTTGTGCCTATTGCGACTCAGCATCTCTGCTATATGGTGAGTAGCAACTTTTCTTCAGTGAATGTTGAATAGTAAATGGACTGATAAAGTAAGGAATGAGGTGGTCTGCGCATAATCAGAGAGGAAAGGAATATAGGGAAAACATTGATAAAGAGATGGGACAGGATGATAGGACATATGTTAAGATGTCAGGGAATCAATTCCAAGGTACCGTACTAGAGGGAGCTGTAGAGCGCAAAAATTGTAGAGGACAGCAGAGATTGGAATACATCCACCAAATAATTGAGTATGTAGGTTGCAAGTGGTACTCTGAGATGAAGGGGTTGACACTGGAGAGGAATTCGTGGTAGGTCACAACAAACCAGTCAGAAGACTGTTGACTCAAAAAAAATGTACACTTGATAGAAATATTGATCAGTGATAGCTTCTGACCATTGATGTGTAACTTGACATGTTTCACTATCCCTGAAGTGCGTCCTTCATGATGGGATTGATGAAACACAATGTGTGAGTGAGTGATTGAGGTAACTGCACAACAAAAGAGATATGTATATACTCACCCGGAGGGAACTATACCTTTTTGTTAGTATTCTGGTGATGAGTGCTGTCTATTATGCTTTTATATGTAGTCATATAGCATATTATACCATTAAGTGGGCTCAGGAAAAAAAAAATGTGACCAATGTATTTAAATTATAGAAGAATACAGTGAGGATAGAGGACACAAACCTAGCTTCAAATAATTAAAGACACTACCATTGTTATATATGATGGAAGATTGGAAAGTTATGCACAGTAATTTTATGACCAAAACCTTTAAAAAAATCACAAATGAAGTTAAATCTTGTACCTACTTTTCTACATGGTCACCAACATTTACAACACATTTCTCTGATTGCAGTACCATATGCCTTGTTTGTAGAAGTTCATTTGGTTCAAGTGTAGTCATCTGTGGATCACCGATTTCACTTCTGCATCTGTTGTGAAGCATTGGCCAGCCAGTAATTTCTCCATGGGACCTTAGAGATAAAGTAAAATACTACAAGGTCCAGGCTGTATTATGGATGCTGGAGTGCCTTCCATCAAAACTTGGCAATTTTCTCGCCAATAAGAGCAGCAACAAAGGGCGAGCATTTTCAGGAAGAAGTTTGACAGCATTGGCACTAATGTTGTGATGTTTGTCACAAAGGACACTATGCAGTTCAACCAAAGTTTTACTGTAGGCTGCAGCATTCACCGTAGTCCTGTGTTTATCCAAGTTCATCAATAGCACACCATGTGTATCCCAGAACACTGTCACAAGAACCTTCCTAGCAGATTAAGTCACTTTGAAGTTATCTGTACTGGGGAACTAGGAAGTTTTCACTCCACAGAGGACTGCTTGGTTTCAGGCATGTAGTGATATGCCCATAATTCATCACTAGTGATGATTACTTTCAGAAAGTCATAACCCTTTGGCTGCATGGTGCATTAAGTGATCATGTCATCATCCAATGGCCCTCCTGGTTGTCTGTCAAGTTCTTAGTCACCCAGCAAGCACTATCTTTACAAAATTTCAACATGTCATGAACAGTACCATACACTGCACCATAGGAAATGTTGAACTGCTGTGATACAGTTTGCAGTTGCACATACCAGTTATACAAAATTGCTGCTTCAATGGCTGTGGCATTGTGTGAGGTTGCAGCTGTTACCAGCTGCCCACTGTGTGGTGCATCACTAAGGTTCACATGCCCCTCTTTAAACAATGCACACCACCTGAAGATATTAGTTGTCCTAACACACACACACACACACACACACACACACACACACACACCATGTATGTCCCTGTGAATTTTATTTGGTTTGCCCTTTGGTCCACAAATATCAAACTACAGTTCACTGTTCTTCACAAGTTGTTGATAGTAACATGCATGCCATGTTTGTTTCTTAGTTCAAGCTTCTATCACTAGAACTGCACATGAAAACAGAATGCCGTCTGTAGTACAAATTATATCATCAAGAAATTTCAACATTCCAGCTGTAATAACAGGGGAGAAAAAAAATTATTGTGCATTACTTTCCGATCTCCCTTCGTATTTTACAACGTGTAATGCATACCAAGGAGAACTACTATGGATACTAGCAATACGACTTGCCCTACTTACAGTACCAGAAACAAGCATTATCTGGTATCATTCCAATGTAGCTATATAGAAAACAGATAGAAGAGCTTCGTTAACAAATTAACCAAACTTTTCACTCTCATATTTCAGTGTTTCAGGTTGAAGATTGGGAAACACTGAAAAGGAAGGGAAGGTCACTCAGCCACAGGATGAAGAGATCCACCTCTAATGAGGAATTTAACCAATGTAAAGTTCCAAAAATGAGGCCGCGTTCATTGTCAATACGTCCCTGAGATGGCAGCACCATATGGCAGATGGAATTTTACCGCCAGCAGCGAGAATGAGAACTGTTTTAAATACTTAAAATGGCGACGTTTTCCTTACTTGAACAGCGTGCAATCATTCGTTTTCTGAATTTGCGTGGTGTGAAACCAATTGAAATTCATCGACAGTTGAAGGAGGCATGTGGTGATGGAGTTATGGATGTGTCGAAAGTGCGTTTGTGGGTGCGAAAGTTTAATGAAGACAGAACATCGTGTGACAACAAACCAAAACAACCTCGGGCTCGCACAAGCCGGTCTGACGACATGATCGAGAAAGTGGAGAGAATTGTTTTGGGGGATCGCCGAATGACTGTTGAACAGATCGCCTCCAGAGTAGGCATTTCTGTGGGTTCTGTGCACACAATCCTGCATGACGACCTGAAAATGCAAAAAGTGTCATCCAGGTGGGTACCACGAATGCTGACAGACGACCACATGGCTGCCTGTGTGGCATGTTGCCAAGCAATGTTGATGCGCAACGACAGCATGAATGACAAAGAAAAATGGACTCTCCTTTACACAAACAACCTGTTTCTCAGAATTGTTGATGACATTGTCTAATGCTTTGTACTGTAGGAGTGTAGTAACACTGTTCACGTTTACGTCGCACTTCACTTAGCGTAGACCGGGACTGTATCCTAGGCATGCCCGATGTTGACTGACTGGGCCCTGCCCGTGCTGCCGGAGTAGTTGTTGTTGTTGTTATGCCGGCAGAGGTCGCATCCGAATTCTCGTGTGCCCTCTGGTGGACGGGACTCTACTTGTGGCAACTACCGTCCATGACGTGCTGTGCCAATGTGCGCCTCCCGCGATCTTTCTGGTGGCCACTGCACTCCTCCTCCTTCACGGGGTGAAGCCACTGTGATCCACTGCATCGGAAGGTGGAGCGTCGGGCAGGAGTGATGACCACCACATCCATTGGAAGGCCACAGTCGAGGGGATCTGCCAACCCTCGAGCCGGAACCTTCGAATACGGCTGGAAGTGACCCACACGAAGAGGCCCCCGTCATCCCACAACCGGAGCCCGGGACAGAACGGGCGACAAGCTGTCGAACTCCGGATCCTGTTCCACCTCAGGAGGGGCAAGACCCAGTGGTGGGG
Organism: Schistocerca nitens; assembly: GCF_023898315.1. Taxonomy (NCBI): domain Eukaryota; kingdom Metazoa; phylum Arthropoda; class Insecta; order Orthoptera; family Acrididae; genus Schistocerca; species Schistocerca nitens. Next base: position 960,210,513 of record NC_064615.1, read on the forward strand.
ACGATGGGGAAGGGACGACCACAGGTGAACCAGCCTCCTGAGAAACTGGGCCTGCTGGGGGGCCGGCTCTCGCTGGGGCATCTCAAACGCTGGCGATGCCGGTGCTGGAGCTACTGGAGGCTGCCAAGGCTGAGAACCATCGCAGTGTGGCAGAGTCACAGCGGGGAGAGGAGGTAACATCCCCTGCGAAACCAACATAGGTGCCGGCAATGGGGAAGCCGGTATCCGAGAAGTCGGAGGGTGGGTGCCCGAACGTGGACGTAACTGATTTTGGTGACGACATACCACCCAGACCCCCACCTGCAAGGTATAGAGCCGGCGACCATTTCAGCGCAGGAGCACCGCCAGTATCCAACGTGGATTGCGACCAAACCCACGGGCCCAGACCGACATACCTAGTGGTAAGCCAGGTACTCCGTTTTGTGAAGACTGGCGAGGACCAGGCCGGAGGAGGTGCAGCAGAGTCCTAGGTTGACGCCCATGGAGGAGCTCTGCGGGGCTGCGTTCTCCCATTGGTGTGGTCCAGTATGCCGTCAAGAAAAACGTCAATGCTTCCTCCGCAGGAAATTCGTGCACATACTTTTTCATCTGCGTCTTAAATGTGCGCACCATGCGCTCGGCTTCCCCATTTGATTGTGGATGGAAGGGGGGAGAGCAAACGTGCCGAATACCGAAGCGCCTACAAAAATCCTGGAAGGTCTGCGAAATAAACTGCGGTCCATTGTCTGAGACCAGGGTGATTGGCAGACCTTCCACTGAAAAGATTTTTGCTAGTGCCTGAATTGCAACTTCTGAAGTGATTGAGGAGCAGCGAACCACATATGGGAATCGGGAATAAGCATCAATGACAATGAGCCAAAAGCCATTGAGAAACGGGCCCGCAAAATCGATGTGAACACGTTCCCATGCTTGGGTGGCCGGCGGCCATGAAGAGAACGCTGCCCTGGGAGATGCTTGTTGGCTCGCACACTGGGAACAGGCGGCCACCAAGTGCTCAATTTCTCTGTCAATACCGGGCCAGTACACATGTCTGTGAGCCAAGGTTTTAGTACGGGAAACACCCCAGTGCCCCGCATGTAATAACGTGAGGACATCCCTTCGTAAACTTGCAGGAACAACCACGCGAGGAGCTGTATCATCGGTAGCCAGAAGGAGAACTCCTTCCAAGACTGAGAGGCGGTCTCGTAGAAGAAAATAATTACGAAGAGGGTCCGAGGCCCGGCCCGGAGGGCGGGAAGACCACCCTTGCTGAATGAGGCGAACTACTTGCCGGAGAACCAGGTCAGCTGCCGTTTCCCTGGCGACTCGAGAACTAGTGATCGGGAAGCCATCAACCGCTTGGTGGGACGCCACATCCAAATGAAAACACATAATCTCCTCTCGATCGAACATAGGATCCGGGCCCACCGGAAGACGGGAAAGAGCGTTGGCGTTGGCATGCTGTCCTGTAGGGCGAAAATGAATGTCATAATGGTACTTAGAGAGGAACAAGGCCCAGCGCTGTAGTCTGTGGGCCGCCCTATCCGGAATCTGAGAGGCGGGGCCAAATAACGATATTAACGGCTTATGGTCAGTGATTAACTGAAACTTCTTGCCATACAAGAAAGGGTGAAACTTGGTAACAGCGTAGACCATGGCCGAAGCCTCTTTTTCCACCTGGGAGTAATGGGCCTGCGCAGGACTAAGCGTTTTAGACACAAATGCCAGTGGTTGCTCGGAAACATCTGCGTTGCGATGGGCCAGGACCGCCCCCACCCCATACTGCGAAGCATCTGTAGCCAGGACCAACGGCTTATGGGGATCAAAAGTAGCCAAACAAGGGGCTGACGTGAGGAGGCCCTTCAACGAGGTGAACGCTCGCTCGCATGCAGGCGACCAATCAAAAGGAACACCCTTGCGCAGAAGGCAGTACAGGGGGTGGGCTATAGTGGAAGCCCTGGGAATGAACTGATGGTAATAGGCTATCTTGCCTAAAAAAGCTTGTAACTCTTTCAGCGAAGCGGGCCGAGGAAGGTTGACGATACCTTGGACCAAACTTCCTAGTGGCTGGATGCCGTGCCGAGAGATGGTGGAGCCCACATACTCAATGGACGGTTGGAAGAAGGTTGACTTATGCAGGTTGCAACGCAAGCCCACAGACCTGACTTTGAGAAAGAGGGTGCGAAGGTTGTGCAAGTGTTCCTTCATGCTGTGGCCTGTGACAATTATGTCATCCAGGTAATTAATACAATGAGGGATTGTCGACGTGACATGCTCAAGATAACGCTGGAATATCGCCGGGGCACTGAATATTCCAAAGGCCAACCGCTGGTATTGGTAAAGGCCAAATGGGGTGTTGATGACCGCCAGCCGTTTGGAGTCCCCATCAAGTGGTATCTGATGATAAGCCTCCGACAGATCGATTTTCGAAAAATATTGGCCTCCCGCCACGGCAGAGAACAATTCATCAGCACGAGGCAAAGGATAGGTGTCCACCACCAATTGGGAATTAATGGTGCCCTTGAAATCGCCACAAAGACGTAATTTTCCCGAGGGCTTCTGTACAATAACGAGGGGCGAAGCCCACTCACTAGAAGAAATGGGAAGAACGACCCCTAGGGCTGTCAGCTGGTCTAGCTCTTCCTTTACCTGAGGGCAGAGAGCCAAGGGGATCTGCCTCGCGCGTAGAAAACGTGGGCGAGCCGACGCCTTCAATGTTAAGTGAGCTTCAAAATCTGAAACATGCCCCAGGCCCTCCTCAAAAATATCTGGAAAGTCTGAGATCAAAGATTCCAATGATTGATAGGGAACGTCTTCGGAGACCAACTGTATGGTGTCAGCGATAGAAAAACCGAAAGCTTGAAAGGCATCCAGGCCAAAATGGTTAGCGGAGCTCGCGTCACTGACAACAATAAAAGTAATAGGCCGAGTGACTGATTTGTAAGTCACGTCAGTAGTGAATTGACCCAGTAGGGGAATGAACTGTTTACCATAACCGCGTAGACGCCGGTAAACTGGCGCCAACGGGGGTGATCCAAGGTCGGAATAAGTTTGTGCATTCAACAACGAAACTGCCGCGCCTGTATCTACTTGCAGTTGTAACCGGCGCGACCGAACCGACACCTCGATAAAGAGTTTGTGGGCCGATGCGTCGGGAGCCTGGCCCGATGAAACTTCCTGAATGTCAACGTCCATGTCCTCTGTACCTGCTTCCTTCGATTCTATTGAGGCTGAGCAGCAAACTTTAGCAATGTGACCTTTTTTTTATTACATTTGCGACAAACGGCCCAACGCTGGGGGCACTCTGACCGATCATGATGTATATAGCACGGCGCACAGGACGGCAGCTGGAATTCTGTTTACGCGCCGTGCGGGAGCGGCCGTAACGGCCGGATTGTACCGCTCGCACGTTGTCCATCCCGGACACAGTGGACGCGGCCGCGCCGTCCTGAACTGCCGCGACGTCGCACCACGCTTCCAGCTGTTGACCTGCTGTGTGAGAGACTTCATACGATTGAGCAATGGACAGCACTTCCTCGAGGGAAGGGTCTTCTAACTGCAGGGCCCGTTGCCGGACCTCCCTATCAGAGGTCTAACAAACAATGACGTCGCGTACCATAACGTGGGCATACGACTCTCGCGACTGCTCCGTGACAAAATGACACTTGCGACTAAGACCGTGCAGGGTAGCAGCCCACACCCGGTAAGACTGATGGGGCTGTTTCTTGCATTGATAGAACTCGACCCTAGCCGCCACAACATGTGTGCGGCAGCGATAATATGAAGACAGCAAGGAACACAATGCGTCAAAAGACAAGGACGAGGGTTCCTGCAACGGCGCTAGCTGCCACAAAACTTGATACAGCGAGGGAGATATCCAAGACAAGAAGAGAGCACGACATACCTCCGCATCGGCAACATGAAACGCCTGGAAATGCTGCCGAAGGCGATGTTCATATGCGTCCCAATCCTCCGCCGTCTCGTCATACGGGGCAAAGGGAGGAGGGAACGGCACTGGAGCAGACGGCGTGGAGAGCAACGCCGGAAGCACTTGTTTCATGGTGGCCATGACCTCCATCTGCTGTGCAACCAAAACCCGCACCAAATCCTCCATGCCGTGGAGAAGCTGCGAAACCGGAACAACGATGCAACACGCGAAAGAACGACCCTACTCGTCGCCAATTGTGTAGTAACACTGTTCACGTTTACGTCACACTTCACTTAGCGTAGACTGTGACTGTGTCCTAGGCATGCCCGATGTTGATTGACTGGGCCCGGCCCATGCTGCCGGAGTTGTTGTTGTTGTTGTTGATGATGTTGATGTTGTTGTTGTTATGCCGGCAGAGGTCGCGTCCGAATTCTCGCGTGCCCTCTGGTGGATGGGACTCTACTTGCAGCAACTACCGTCCGTGACACGCTGTGCCAATGTGCGCCTCCCGCAATCTTTCTGGTGGCTACTGCAAGGAGGATCCGCATCATACTTAGTATGAAAGGCACACTGAACAGTTATTACTGACCCTTACTGTGCCAAACATAGAACACAAAGTGCTTTCTGTTGTCCTGATACCATTTTTACTAGAACTGAAGTGGGTGCACACTGCTGCTACCTAGCAGTAACCATGTAAAATTCGAGTGTTTGCTCTTTCCAACAGTTTGTTGTTCATGCAAATATCTCAAATAACATAATAGTTACAATTTTTTAAAATCAGAAGACTCTTTGTGATACACCCTGTATAATATAGTAAAATGAAACTCCTACCCTGTAATGCAAGGTAAAATTTTAGATGTTTTTCAGTGGAGCATATTATTTATTGTTTACTACAGTAATGAAAATTGAACAGAGAAAACAATAAATAAAAATGAGGGATGACAACCCTTCACAAACAGATAAATCATGTGTGTAGTATTTGAACCATTGTTTCTTTCTTGTGTAAGTACATATTCTCACAAACACAACCATACAAAAATATGAGTGCATCCATCCGTGGTGGGAGACAGTGGAGTTGCAGTTGGGTGAATTTGAGTGTCTGTGTTGTTGTGTGAG